>NW_016690340.1:1164654-1169926 GCF_001604755.1 Lepidothrix coronata | reverse complement strand
CTAAAAAAACCCACAAAAAACTGTGATAAAACCCCTCAAAACCAACAAAACAAAAAAAAAACCCAAAACATAAAAGCCCCCAAACCCCCACAAAAACAAAAACCAAAACAACAACAAAACCAAACACAAATAAATAATAAAAAACCCAAACCAACCATAAAACCAAATAAAAGGATTATTCTGAGCTCTTCTCCCCAACTCGTCTCTCTCTCCAAATTTGTACTTTTATCCCTCTGCCTCCAGTTGTGATATTTCTGTCTGTCCAAAAACCTGGCCTTCCTTTTTCCCCTAAACCCAAGGGCTGCCTCAAAGCCAGGCAAGGTTGAACTCCAGGATCTTACAAGTCTTTTCCAACCTTAAGAATTCCATGATTTCCTGAAAGCCACAGCTCCCAGAAGCCAGCTAAGGATGACTTTTATCCCAGTCACTTTTTGGAAGTGCATCTCTCTAATTAAAGATTATGGTGACGAGCTTTGACGCCCTTGATATGTTGATTTAAGCCACCAAAAAAGACAGGAGTTAAAAAAAAAAAAAAAGTGGGAACAGTCATGGCTGCTAAATAATTCCCAGCAGGGCTTTGAGCCACTCTGTAAATTCTGAAGGAAAAAACTTATAATTCGGTACAAAGCCATGCTATCCTGATAAAGGAGCTGAATAAGGACTGATTAACCCACAAAAGGAAAAAAGAAACCAACAATGATAATAAAAAAAGGGGGGGGGGAATCAAACAAAGGAACTCCCCCCAAATATTTGTTGTCCGTGGCAAATATTTAAGTATCACAAAATCCTGAGCAGTGTCAACGCTCTGAGGGTTTGGAGAACCCGTTTTGCAGTTGGTCAGGACAGTAAAAGCACACAGGTTAAGGTTACAAAAGTGAAATTCTGCCACTAAAGGTGCAATGAGTGTGATAACTCAGAAATACAGGCAGAGTTGTAGGCAGAGACACACTCAGTGCCATCACCACTGCAACTGCACCCACTGACAGAGGCCAAAGAGCTTGAAAATTCATCAACTTCCCTCAAGTTAATTCCAACTTCTAACTTCCAAACTACTTTTTTTCCCCCACCAGAGTTTCCAGCATTTCTATAATTCAAGAATGGCACCTTCATGAAGTTAATAATTAAGATTTCCTTTTTAATCCACAGCAGCTGAGTGACCCTGATCATCTGTTCCACCTCCTTTTGCTCCAGTGAAATGGCTGTGGGAGCATTTTTATGGCTGTAAATAACAAAGAGCTTCATCCTCACATAAAATAACTGCATTCAATTCTAGAGCAAACTGCCTTTTACTGAAAAAAATAATGCAAATCAACAGGACATCTATTAGGAATTAAATTATGAAAATTGCGAATTTTAACTCCCGCTATTTTGAGTTATTAGTTAGGAAAGAAAATTTATTTTACCAGCTATAAAAACAAATCCCGTGGGGTTTTGCACTGACAAAGAGAATCGGGAACTCAGGAATCCTGATCTTGCAAGACTGCAGACTGAGTTCAGCCCTGCTGAGCTGCCACAGTTCAGGTTTAAATTGCTAAATTTTGCTATTTCTGGATTTTATGCCACCCCAACCTTCTGTGACGGAAGACTGCACATCTTTACTTCCTTTCCTGCAGCAGAATATCTGCTTTCCACACACCTTCTGATAAAAAGCAGGCTCCAAATCACTTCGTAAAGCAGGAAGGCAAAGATAGATCTGATTCCTAAATATCTAAAATCCCCAGACACACTGGGTAACACCTCTAGGGACTGGTTTGGGAAGGCCATATCTATACATCACCAAACACTTGCACTATCAAAATTTAGTGCTGACTGTTGAGACAAAGGATACAGAGATGGAAGAAATGTGTCTGTATATTCAAGGTGAAATTCCAGCCCAAAGTCACCAAGTTTCTAAATACAGTTCAATGGAGTTCCATCCTTTTCATCTCCACACCTCACAGATATGTGAAGGATTGCTTCCTAGCAATTCAAGATAATTCAATGTCATTCTCTCTCCAGAGCAGAGAACCCCTGGGAGCAGCAGTAAATTTACAAAAGTGAGCAGCTCACAGGGTTGTATAAAATGTGTTAAAAGTCTTCCCTGCAAAGTCTGCTTAACTTTTAAACCCACAGACATCAGACATCGACCTCTGGGTCCTACACACCTCATCTTTTCAGAATGGTCAGCAAAGAGCACTCTTCTCTCAAGTATTTCAGCATGGAATACTGGCTGAATAAAATTCCACATGTCAAACATCCTCCAGCAAAACACAGACTCCAAATGACCTTGTCATTTATGCAGCAAGAACTAAGAGGAGTGACAGAAACATAGAATCAGAGGAAGTCTTGGGTTGGAAAAGACCTCCAGGATCATCAAGTCTAACCCTTCATGTTGGATATACCAATGATAACCAAGCCAAGGAGGCTCTCTCCTAAAAAACTGGATTTATTCAAAGCCTGTTTAAATCAGTGGAAGTCTTTCCATCAACCTCAAGAGACTTCAGGCCAGATATTGTGGGAAAAGTTCTCACCTGGACCAAAATACAGACACTTGTGTGGGGGGGAAATATGGAAATATTAAACCCAGCAAAACCACAGCTTACAAATGACAAATAGGGCTCTTCCCCAGATGCCACTGGAATATTTTGTGCAGTTTCCTGCATTAAAAAGGCCCTCAAATCCATGCTGGGTGCTGAGAGGGGACATCTCACAGCAGTCTATAACTTCTGGAGGGGCAGCTCCAATCTCTGCTCTCCGTGAGCAGGGACAGCACCCAGGGAATGGCTGGAGCTGTGTCAGGGCAGGCTCAGGTTGGATCTCAGGGAAAGGTTCTTCCCCCAGAGGCTGGTTGGGCACTGCCCAGGCTCCCCAGGGCAGTGGGCACAGCCCCAAGGCTGCCAGAGCTCCAGGAGGGTTTGGACAACGCTCTGAGGGCCAGGGTGGGATTATTGGGGTGTCTGTGCAGGGCCAAGGGTTGGACAGGATGATCCTTGGGGGTCCTTTCCAACTCAGGATATTCTCTACTTCTATGAAATAAAAAAAATAAAACACAAAATCTATCCCATACATTTCCCAGGACAGCCAGGCCAAGGTGAATTACCAACAGCCAAGTACTGAAAGCTCTCTGAGGAATACATAAAGCTGCCACCAAGAAGCACTGGGCTCCCAAATCCAGCTGCACATTTCCTATCAGGCGTTATCAATACAATCATTCAACCAGGCAGCTCAAGCTCTGTCAGAACACATTTACCAAAAGCCACCTGTGTTATTCAGTGGCAAATGCCTTTAGTACCATGAGATGCAGCTTTCCTGGAGAGCCCTTGCAAATATCTAGTGCAAAAACCTCTAGTGAAAGGTGTCCCTGCCCGTGGCAGGGGTTGGATTGAGATGAGCTTTAAGGTCCCTTCTCACCCAAACCAGTCTGTGATTCCATGAACTACATGGAATCACAATTTTGGTTACAAACCAAAGATTTTGGTATTTAAATAAACTGTCTGCAATGGAAATTAGGGTCTTGCTTGGCTTTAAATGTGAGCATCTTGGCTTGAAAAAGCTGTACATTTGAACACCTAATATGAATAAAATAGAAAAAAACCTCCTAAAACTAAAAATGAAGTGAACCTCAGTGACTCTCTCCAAGGGAGTTCAAGTCAGGTAAAGGAAAAATTTGAAATCAGTTCACCAACCGAAAGCCTTTGGACAGAAATCTAAGCTTCCAGCAGTGGAAGGTATCAGATGTCCAGGCCTTTCAAACAAACAGCCCCACGCTATGACATTCCCATCTGGCACAGCCCACACATTCCCTTTGGTCCTGATGTCTCTCCCAGGTCAGCAGCATGTGCAGGATTAACATGTAGCCCATTTCCTCAAGCTAAAGTCTGCCAGAATGCAAATTTTCACAGAAATGACGAGGTTTTGTATTAAAGAAGTTAAGATCAGAGTCCTAACTCAGCCAGACATCAACAATGTGACTAATTTAATACGTAATTCAACTGAAAGCTGGAAATGTGCAAAAGTGTTTTCCTTAATTACATCCCAAAAGCAGACCAGCAGCGACTGAATAACAGACCCAAAAGATTAAACTGGTAACAGCAAGAGAAATTGTGATCTCAAATTGTCATGATTTTCTCTAGGGTTTTGTTTTAAATCCAGTTTCTGGTTTACCTCTCACAGTGACATGGATTAAACCTCAGAAATAAGTCTGGCTGAATCATAAGAACTTGTTTATACAAAGGAACCCCTTTTTTGGCTTTAAGAGGTTCTTGAGTCCACTTACATTAAAAGTAGTTTAAAACTACAAATAAAGGGTATAACCCTCTTGGCAGAACAAATACAGAGGATTTACCCTTTTTTTACCAGTTTTCTGTGTTAAAAACTTCAGTCACACTGAATTAGTCGGTGAGTTTTATAAAAAGTAGAGTCACGTGATTTGAAGAGAGAAATGAGGTAGAATCAGTTTATTCAATAACCATCAACATCCTCTCAGAACAGATCATCTTCCTGCAAGGAACAGGGGTAACATCTGCTATGGAGCTGATATTTCAGAGGAATGGAAATCTTAAAGATAAAAGGGAATGTCCATTCATGAACTCAACTCGTGACTTTATGAATAGAAGCAGTCTATGGTGCTGCTGTAATTAGTGAAATTATTCCTGAACTATAATGCAATTTACTCTGAAACAACTCATGGTAGTTAATTTTACTTTTTAAAAAAATTAAATTAATTTTAAAATTAAATTTTAAAATATTAATTTTAATTTTCTACTTCGGCAAAAGCGTGGAGAAAGCTGTGCTCCTGCTTTCACCCTGGGTTTGGAGGTGCAGAAGCTGTGCTTTCCACAAGGTCAAAGTCCACTGCAATAAACTGCAGCACCAGGTCTGGGATTTTTAACTCCATCAGAGTCCAGACGTGGTGGAATCCAGTTGGAGCCATTCCAGGCTCTGCTCCATCACTCAGCCCTAATCAGAACCTGCCTGCCCAGCTCTGAGTCAGGCCCTTGGCACGCACAAAATAAACACAGAGGGGCAAATTCTTGGTTTAAAAGACAACCCCTCGAGAGAGGTGACACCTCAACAAAGCCAAGGGCACCTCAGAGGGAGGGATGGAGGGATGGAGGGATGGAGGGATGGAGGGATGGAGGGATGGAGGGATGGAGGGATGGAGGGATGGAGGGATGGAGGGATGGAGGGAGGGAGGGATGGAGGGATGGAGGGATGGAGGGATGGAGGGATGGAGGGATGGAGGGATGGAGGGATGGAGGGATGGAGGGATGGAGGGATGGAGGGATGGAGG
>NW_016690340.1:1041819-1163631 GCF_001604755.1 Lepidothrix coronata | reverse complement strand
CCTGGAAGTGTCCAAGGCCAAGTTGGACAGGGCTTGGAGCAACCTGGGCTAGGGGAAGGTGTCCCTGCCCATGGCAGGGGGTGGAACTGGAAGATCTTTAAAGACCCAACCCATTCTGTGTTTCCATGCCATTCCCTGCAGTGTGCTCACAGTTAAAGCTCTGCAGGGAGGGGGCTGCAAATTCCCTGCACAACTTCTGCACCCAGAAGTTCAGACAGGACATGAAGTGCCCTTATTGTCCACGTCCTACTGACAGGGGTTCTTCAAAACTGGCTCTGGGCTGGCAACAGAAAGCACTTGGAAATTAAACCAGTTCCCTGATGGAATCGAAAAAGGAACAGCTTGGCACAGAATTCCTCTATTCTCTCTACCTCCAGCAATGACTTTGTAGTAAATTAATCACATCCCAACAGAATCAGATTCAAACTGCAGTTTGAACCCCACTCATTTTTCCCCACCAGCCTCTCTACTGCTGGAAAATCCCATTTCCCTGAACACCTACGTGCTGCTCCAGCATATCCAGGAACTGCACATTTCCCCAGCAGCACATGTTCTTCCTCAGTGTCCTCATGTTCCACCCTGCCCTTGGCAGGGCCTGCAAGGGACACCACACTCCTGCTTACAGATGTGGGAGTGCTGTGTTTGCCTCCAGTGGACATGTTGATCAGACAGACTGTAAATGCACACATAAATACAAGCACATGCTCATTTGGGATTGGACTCTCCCAAATATCTGGGCTTGGCAGAAGGGGAAGTCGCTTCGGGAAATTCCCTCCCCAGAGGAGGGAACCTGGCTGAAAACTCACAAGCTTGGAAAGAAAACTGAATTCTCACCATCTCACCTAATTACATGAAGGCAAGTTCAAAACTTCAGAAGGGGAAATCAAGTTTCCAGAAATTACGGGGCTTAAAAGTGAGCGTGGAGAGCCGACAGTGCTGTGAATCTCTCTGGTATTTCTTGTGCTGCACTTTCTCTGCTTGGCTGACGTGGAAACCCTTAAAAACCAGGATGAGTTTTGTTGCTATGGCACATATACATGTGTAGGTACACACACTTGTATCCTGTAAAATGCTCATTTGTCTGGCAGGCTGGAAAATGTAGGACAAGGGGGGGAATCTTTGCTCATCATCTTCTGGATGAGTCACTCCAGGAGCTGCTTAGAACCTTCCAGGGCGGTCTGGATCTTCTGGGTTTCATGTATTTCAGCAAAGACTGGAGGGTTTGGTGTAATCTTAATGATATCCTTTCCCTTGGCAGCCTTCCACCTTTGTGAGGTAAAGGCTGAGGTTTGCAAGAGCAGTAAGGGAAGGAGGATTAGTAACTTATTGAGAATAACTCCCTGACCTCCTCCATTTCTGCCCCTCTTGGCTCTCATCATTTCTTTCCCTACCATTCCTCAAAATGCACTTTAATTACTTCATCATTGCCAAACAGACCCACAAAATCCCTGTTGACTGGTCTTCCACAATAAAAACCAAACACACACATAAATACATACATACACTCTGTAATAACCCCTTCAAATCTGGAGCTTGGAGTGATTTAAACCATTCTAAATATAGCACAGGCTGTGGCTGAAAACACCAGGTTGTTTGTTTGTTTTCCCCAGTCTAGGAAATAAAGTTTTCATCAGCCTGAAATTCAGTTCTCATAAAACAAGGGAGTGCCTTTCACTTAATGTTACCCCTCAGGTGGTGCTGAGAAGAACAGGTTTAGTCTTCAGAAGGTTTGGACACTTTTGGATGAACACTTTGAAGGAGATCCACAGCTCAGGTAGCAGGAGAGAATCTAAAAGGCTTCTGAGCTGGCTAGAGACAGTTTTACATAAAGATGATGGTCTATAAACTGTGACAAAAAGGCAAGACACCTCTTTGGATAAGGGATCACACCAGGGAAAGCAAAATATCATTACAGAACCTACTAGAGCTCAGTGTGCCAGTGCTGGCAGAATATTTAAAGGCAGACTCAAGCTATCAGCATTTATTCTTAAGCATCACTGAACAGGAGCTTTGCTGGCCTGGCTCAGGTTAATTTAAGCCTCATGAATTACCTTTAATAGGCCACTGAAGTGTCTTGTACGTTCTGCCCACCTTGTCCAGGCTCTAAACACATCATGTCCAGGACTCTCTCATTAAATGTTCTCAAAATCCTTCTAAAAATGGAGGTTATCACATGGGGTTGATAAGACAGTTGAAGGAAAATCATAAAAAGTATAAAGGATTGGGTTGTTCCTCCTCACTACATCTTATCAACTTTTCCAAGCAAGACTAAGTGCATCCAACTGTCTCATGGATCTCTGCTAGAGAAAGAGCTTCTAAGGAACCATTAGGCCACTGAAGACCCAGAAGTTTTAAAAGAAATCATGAGGATGGGCTGCCCAAGAAAAATTAGGCTTTCGGGACAAGGACAGTGCCCGGAAAGTTAATGGTGAGTGACATTTCAACCTTCTGCAAACACCCTGTCACTCAAGTTTTCATGGTTTCTCCATCTGGCAGTATTGTAATTAATCCCAAAGGGCCACTGACAACTATCTTTTATACTAAATTAAAACAGGGGACAAGTGCAGACCTGAAATCCTCCTCTACAGCAAGGCAAAAGATATCCCTGTAACATTAAGGTCTGATCAGCATCATCTGAGGAGTAACAACAACATGCAGAGTCAGCAGAGGAGTAAAGCCTTGATCCTTGTCCCTCAAAACCAGGGTGGAATCGAGCCTCAGGCAGCAAGTGGCTCCTGCAGGAGCTCTGGGGAGGCTGACATTAAAAATGTCAATCTAAACGCTAACCAAAGCACCACCACCTTCCCAGCAGGTCTCTCACAAGGAAGCAGCACAGCCAAGCTCTGCAGATCATTTGCCACCACAATCAACAAGTTTCCATTTCTAAGCCTGGCTCGTGGTCAGCCCAGAATGAAAGCAGGATGTATTCCCCTGCTGCTGCTCAATGTTTTGTCTGCCTGTTCCTGAACCTCACTGATGTAAACTCTGTATTTCCCCCCCCCTTCAGTGTTTAACTTCTATTTCAGCCTAATGACCAGCTCAGATCTGTGTTTGCTTTTACTTTGATTTATTGCCAAGCTGTGTCTGAAGACTTAGAGGGGTGATGGAAATGTTTAAAAACACGTTAAAAACTAGTAAAACTCATAGCTTTTGCATGTTATAAGGGTTGTTCCCTCCTCTGAAATGAAGGAACACTGTTCCCCCTCGTCCTCCCTCCCTCCCCACCTCTCCTGCCACTGCAATATTCAGGTGTCATTCTTTGCAGGGATGCTGCTTGAGATCAGACCATTCCAGTTTGCCTAAAGGGAAAAAGACCAGCAAGCCTCATTTCCCCTACAAAATACAGGACTTTTACAGTGCAAAAGTCTTGCTGCAAAAAGGTAATTATTTTCACCCAGTTGCTGCTCTTATGCAGCAATTCCAGAGCTCCAACTGATAAACATTCCTGTCTCAGTCACAGCTACTTGTAAGGACAAATTCATCAAATTTTACAGGTTACAGCTTCATATTTTTTGTTGGAGCAATAAAGAAAATCAGAGGGCTGTGGTGCCACACCAGTGACTTTAGTTTGTGATTCACAATCAGTGTAGGTGAAAATAAGAAGATAGAAGGAAAAGATAAAGCTTTAGGTGCAATAATAGGATTGCTGCTATGGCAAATGTGTCTGTAATAAACTGCAAACCTAATGTTTTTCTAGAAGGATAAAACCATCCTGCACAGACAACAGCACAGCCCCAGGACCTGGCTGAGCCTTTTAGACACGCTCAGAAAGTAAACCAAGACCTCCTCACCTTCTTTTCAGCCTTCTCTTTGTAACAGCATATTTATCTTTAAATAATGCAAACAGAGCAGAAAACACTCCCCAAACACACACCCCAGTGTGTACATAGTGCTGCCACTGGAGGGAAGATGAAAGAAAAGCCATCTCAGAGTCATTTGTCATGTAATGCAAGGACAGTTTAAACAGCACAGAAGTGAAAGTGCATCAAAAAGCAGCTCTTGGACTTGCTTGAAAGAACATGCTATCCCTAAACAAGGTCCCTCTTCATTTTTCACCCCGAAAGGAGAAAACAAAACCCAAAGCAAAGCCAGGCTGGTTTCCAGGATGTGAACTCTGAGCAAACTGGCTGTGAGCACATGAGGGTACCGATGAATAATCAGGATTTTGGTTCTTGTTGCATCGAGTGCCCAGTGACAGCAGGGACAGTTTGCATCCCCTCTCCACCAGTGTGTTCAGCACAGATTACAGCTACACTGAATTCCAGGGGCAATTCCACAAGAGAAGTTTCTCAGAGATCTGGCTCCTAAAAAATCCTTTGCTGGGTGTTGATGCCAAGTACTGGTTTGTTCCAAACAAGTGGGACTGAAGCTCCATCTCCCAGAGCTCAGGACAAAGTGTCTGGGACTGAAAAGATGGCAAAGAAAAGATGGCAAAGCAGGAAAGAGGGATCTCGATGCTACATCTTAAATGCCACTTCAGCCAGAGCAAGTAACATGAGGGAATAGTGGTGGAAAGTGTCAGGAACTAACCCACACAGGCTTTCCAAGAGAACATCAAACCCACGTCTGTGCTATTCCTCGCTCTCATGCTTCCATCCACAGTCCTAACTGGGACTATCAAAACTGCTTTAAGGCAAATTTGGGTCCAGCTGTTCTATAGACACACAAAATCTAGTCTCACCCCTCCTAGATCCATTATATTTGGGAATATTTCCCATAACATCCTCAAACTGGCATAACCAGGCCTGGCTTCAGTGCAGCTCCTCACAGTGCAGAGCACCCTGATCTACACTTCAAAATCAGAGATACAGCAAGAAAGGGAAGTGAGGTTAATGGAGAGCAAGGATCAAAGAGTCACTAAGGTTGGAAAAGACCTTAAAGATCATCAAATCCAACCATCAGCCCAATATCACCACCAAGTTCACCATTAAACCACGTCCTCAAGTGCCATATCCACGTGTTTCCTCAACACTTCCAGGGATGGTGACTCCATCACTTCCCAGAGCAGTGTGTTCCAGGGCTTTCCAACCCTTTGGGAAGAAATTTTTCCTAAAAAAACAAGCTGTGTGCTACAAAATAATGCAAATTACTTATGACCCAAGGATCATGGAAGGAAGCTCAGTTCATAGCAGCACAAGTATGGTCCAGTGAGTATTGCAACACAGAGGAGCCTAGAAAAAGGATCCCAAAAAAGGAAGGCATACCCAGGTGACTTGTTCAGGCTCTGTGAGATTTACTCAGCAGTCTGAGGCAAGAAAAGTGCAAAGTAGGTCAAATCTACGAGGCCACTTAGTCTCTCCTGTGCCCTTGCAATGTTGTTTCAGCACTTTCTTCCAATATTTTTACCACTTAGCTTTCCCTTCTGCCTGAGCAGCACACCCTGGTAGTAATAAACACCTATTGTCTTTGTAAATCAGCATTTTCCTGGTGCAAGCACATTGCTTAATTGGTATAACTTGAATATTCACCTCCTCAGCAGAACCAGCAAGGCCAAAGCACCTCTTGTCTTATGCACACGCAGCTGGGAAGTGGAACAGAGCATTGAGGGGAAAATTGTGGCATAACAGCTCTTCCATAAAAAAGTTCATGGTTTCAATATGTTTTTTAATACTATTGCTAAAAAACACAGTTATGAAAGCAAATTGTAAAGCTCTTGGAAAAAGACAATAACCTACTATTGTAAAACCAGTCAGGAGTAACTGGAAAGTAACAGAAGTAAATCAGGACAACTATTTAGCCACGTCCCACTCCATGATACAGCTTGAGCACAGCCCAAGTTCTCTGTTCCCTGTTGTTAAGGCAGCAGCTGTTTAGCAGCCTTAGGTGTTTTTCCACAACAAGTCAGAGTAGAAGGAAATATCCAATCTCTTCGGAACAAATTCTTCACCTATTCCACTCAGTTTTGCAAAGAAATGCAGCACAGATACATTCCTGCCATTCCCTGTCCCTCCCAAGCCCAGACACGCACCAAACTAAAACCTGTGAACTGATTCCAAAGCGGATTCTCCCTCAGATCCTCCCTTGGAACTAAATCTGTTGTCTCAGAGCACTGACTCTGCACCGGGGTCCTAATTACTGAGTGCCAGGACCTTTATACAGAAGGTGTCAAATGGCTTTAATCTCCTACAGGGCAAAAGCTGATTAGGAACCGACAGATTAAAAAGAAAAAGACTGTGAAAAAAAAAAAAAAGACTTGAAAAGGTGACAATTTCTTAGCAGAGGTGAGGAATAAACTTCAGAACATGCCATGCAAACAAGTGGCAGGATCACTGCCTCTGCTCCAGGGGGTGAGCTCAGCCTCTCCCTCCATACAGAGTTATGGAATGGGTTGGGTTGGAAGGGACCTTAAGGATCATCTTGTTCCATGAGCAGGGACACCTTCCACTAGCCCAGGTTGCTCCAAGCCCTGTCCAACCTGGCCTTGGACACTTCCAGGGCTGGGGCAGCCACACCTTTAGAGATTAGGTGTCTTCAGGAGAAATGCTTTAACAGAAGAGGTGACAAGGTTCCCTACGGGACAGCCAGGGAAATGTCCAGCCTGCAACATCTCTGAGATCTTCCCAGAGCTCCCTGTAGCCCAAATTTTGCTGCTGTGTTCCTTCCAAGCTCAGGCCTTTGCCCCTGGAAAGGAAAGCCTTGACAAGAACAGTGTAGAGTCACTCTAGTCTAGAGTCTTAATTTGAGCAAACACAAGTCTGGCCCAAACCAAAGGCCTAGTCCTTGGTTTTCAGCAGCAATTATGGTTTTCCTGGGGATCTGGTCAGCTTTGGAAGGCCAGACTATTCATAAGTCCACCTCTTCAGGCTTTGCTGGCCAAATTACTCCTCCTTAATCATCCCTGTACTCCCCAGAGGCAGCTCCCAAAGCCACCCAGTTGTCTGGTGCCATGTCCCTGCCAACCAGGACTAAATGACAACCTTTCCACTCTAACTTCAGTCAGCAGGTCCTGTGTTTGCCTTGCTGGCCAGGCTTCCAGCTGGGCAGTCCTGCACACATCCTGCACGTTGGTTTGGTTCAGAATTCCGTACCCACATCCCATTTCCACCATGCCCACAGCTGGCAAGCATTTTCTAGAGAAATCAAGCCAGGAAAGCAGTTCACCTCTCAGCTTCCAAGTGGAAGAGTAGCAATAAAGCTGAATTGCAGTAGCACAGTGTGTTCATTTATGGAGCATTCTTTGGTCTGGTCTAGAAGCTGTTAATAAAAAAAAACAATAAAAAAAAGGGAACATTTTCTTGGGCTGAATTTTGATGCTTTGTAGATATGGCTGTGTAAAAATCTGATTTCAGATCGTAAAATTATCTTGAGCTACTCTGAGTGAGAATCCCAAGGGAACAGAGGAACACTGGCTAGTCCTCCAAGCTGTGCAGCACTCAGGAACACAGCACAGCTACTGGGGCACCAGAGGGCTGATGGAATTGGATTTTCACCAGTTCCAGAGCTCCACACAAGGCCCTTAATGCACAGACTGTTGTTTTACGCTTCACTGCGTGACAAACACCTGTGACCACCTGCACAGGTCTTGTAAGTGCTGCTGCCTCTGAGCTGACAAGAATAAAAAGGGACACCTGCCCTTACCTCCTGGAGCTTTGTTAATTCAGGATTTGTCACCATTTACAAGAGGCAGAACTTGTCAATACAAGTTCCCTCCGTGTTCCATCTGCTTCAGAACAAAAGCTGACCCACCTGAACCCTGTGTAACCAGACCACCCTGGCTACAATTGTCTTATGTGCATTTATGAATTAGTTGGCAGTTAATATTCACCTACTTGATGACTTTTTTTCCCCTCTCTTTAGCTCATTATTGCTTTCAGCTCATACACAAGATACTGCTTTTCATTCCCTCAAGGTGAGCAATGAACCTGCTTCCTCTTCCCAGAACTCCACAGCTTTTCCCTCTCAGAACAGCACACGGACACTTGTGCTGTACCTGCTCTGAGAATAAACACAGTTCCACTTTTCTGCTTAGATACAAGGGCAACCCTCTGTGGCCTAAATATATATTGCACAACGAAGCAAAGCTGCAGAGACAACTTCTTCAAACCTGCTTGAAACAAAACCCCAGGTTCTTACATCACTTGTTCCTGCACAAGGGAAGAGCAGTTCGTGTATTCCCTTGGGAGAAAGTCACCTTGGACAGACAGAGCTGGAACTACTGCATCCTTCTCCCTCACACCATGCTTGTATTATTATTGATAGCTGCAAACCCCTCCTTCAGCTCAGGGGAGACATAATCATTGAATATCTGGAACTGGAAGGGAACTAGAAGGATTATCAAATCCAGATTTCAGCTCCTCACAGGACGAAAGTTAAAACTAAACCACGTAAGAGCATCATCCAGATGGTCCTTGAACTCTGCCAGGCTTAGTGCTGCTGACACGTGAAAAGACTTAGGTTTGGGTTTAGTTTTTAAGAACAACCCTTTTTCTCACTGCAGTTGACAAGAGAGATTTTTCTTCAGGAGTTGTAGTCAAGCATTTTAGGCCCAGAGCAGAGCAGGGAGGCACCAGAACCACAGCTCTTATTTCAAGAACAAGCACTCCCAGAATCCAACAGAAATTCTGGGCAAGTGTTTCAGGTATGAGTGGTTGAACCTCAACTCCTACTGCCAGTGGAACCCACTGGAACAGAGTCAACCTTCAGGGGAGATGGTCTTTCACCTTCAGACCATAAACCTGAAGGTTCCTTCACCCATAAACCTGAAGACAGGATGGAAACAGCAACTGACTCCAGTTCAGGACAAGGATGTTCAGCCATCTGAAAATTTAAGATCAGTTTGAACATTTTCCCTGCTCAGCAGATGTTTGAGATTTCAAACCATGAAACCAAATGACAAATTCAGTTCTCATCTGAAGCTCAAAGTGCCTTAACCCCAACAGAGGCTGCTCTTTCAAATGTCTGCTTGGAAAAGGTATCATAGAATCCCAGAATGGTTTGGGTTGGAAGGGATCTTCAAGCTCATCTCATTCCAGCCCCCTACCATGGGCAGGGACACCTTCCACTGGAACAGGCTGCTCCAACCTGGCCTTGAACACTTCCAGGGATTTCTAAGCAACAGAGATCTGATTCATCCCCACTTAAATAAATTTGTGCACTCAATTCAAATTGGATTGGACCCCAATCTGGATAACCAACTTCCTCAAACCTACACTTACACAATGGGCAGGTAGAGGCTCAAGCCACCTGTGTGTACAGACTGTAAGAGGTAAGTGCCAAATACAGATCAATGGGAATTTTAAAATCTCTGCTCTAAGGAGCAGATTTGGTTTTACTCCCAGATGTATTAAGCTAAATTTGAGCTAATGCACAGATTTGTAAGAGCAGGACTGAAGAGCAGCTCTGTATCTGGAAAGCTCTGGTAATGCAGATAAAGAACTCTTCCAAAATGAGAGGGTGACTAGGCAGACAGCAAGAACTTTGGCAGAGAAGAAATCTTTTGTGGAAGGGCAGCCATTTATCTCCATTCTTTCTCTAAAGCTCCAGGAGGAGCAACAATCACTAAGACTTATAACTGGCCATAAATATGCTTAATACCATTATAATCCTAAACACCAAACACTCAAGATCTGAGATTTCTCAAGGCCAGCTTAGAAATCCAGACAAAAAAAGGCCTGAACATGTAACAGCCCAGACACACTTGAAAATTGCTCAGGATATCCTGCTACCACAGTGATAACACTGGGCTACCAACAGCCTTGTTCCAAAGCTTTTTGGAAGGGCTCTTTTCCCCCCTCCATCACTTTCTTCCTTGGATAACAGCCAAGGTTTCAAGGACAGCACTGATGAAACATTAACTCAAGTGAAAACAAATTGGAGCTGAACAAAGGCACCCTCACATGCTGCCTTCCCCAGTCCCATTCCCTCAGTGGCTTCCAACTTAGGAAGCTGCCACTGGAGAACAATCCTTTCAACATTCCCCAACTGCTTCCTCCAGCTTTGGCCATGGGAACTCACCCAAGTCATGCCTTGCAGCTCACCCACAACCAGTTTCACCTCTGGCCACGCTGACTTTCATCATCCCAACTCTGTTATGTCTCCAGGTTTAGGGTTATGCAGCTCCCAGGTTCTGCTCCCTGTTTCAGGATCTCTGTGTTTTATATCCAAATCCCACAACCAGAAAAAAAAACCACCCAGCCATTCTGTCTTAGAATCACAGAACATCCTGAGCTGGAAGGGACCCACCAGGATCATCCAGTTCCACCCCTGGCCCTGCACAAACACCCCAAAAATCCCACCCTGTGCCTGAGAGTATCATCCAGATGCTCCTGGAGCTCTGGCAGCCTTGGTGCTGTGCCCACTGTCCTGGGGAGCCTGGCCAGTGCCAACCACTCTCTGGGGGAAAATACCCAACCTAAATTTCCCTTTTCTCCTAAGAAATAGTATTGGAAAAAAAAAAGGATGGATGACACTGCAAGGTGACAGAGCCCCTCTTGGCTTGCTCAGGATTAGGTTATGCATTCCCAGACATTTGGAAAGCTCAGAGGGAAGCAGCCAGCACCCAGTGACACGGTACAAAGTGACACCTCAAGGAAATGCAGGAATTCTCTCCTCTGGGAACACTGGCTGATCAGCACAGATTCCACCCTTCAGACAAGCAAGTCTTGCTGCCAGTGCAGGAGTTCAGCAACATTTTACAGGACCAGGCTTAAGGCTCTAAGACTTCACAGTTTCCACCAGAACAATGTGTCCTTAGAGGGGATTGGAAGAATTGGGAAGAAGATCACAGAATCAGTAGGGTTGGAAGGGATCTCTGCAGATCATCCAGTCCAACCCCTTTGCCCAGGCAGGGTCACTTGGAGCAGATGAATCAGGAACATGTGCAGGTGGGGTTTGAATATCTCCAGAGGGAGACTCCACACCCTCCCTGGGCAGCTGTTCCAGTGCTCTGCCACCTCCATGGAAAGAGGTTCTTCCTCATGTTGAGGTGGAACTTGTTGTGTTTTAGTTTATGGCCATTGCTCCTCGTCCTGTCACTGGGCAGCACTGAAAAGAGTCTGACCTCATATTCAGATGGAACTTCCTGTGTTTCAGTTTGTGCTCATTACTCCTTGTCCTGTCACTGGGCAGCACTGAAAAGAGTCTGACAGCACCCTCTGACACCCCTTGGACATATCTTCCCTTCTCCAGACTGAGCAGGCCCAGCTCCCACAGTCCCTCCTCACCAGAGAGATGCTCCAGACCCCTCATCCTCTTTGTGGCCTCTGCTGGACCCTCTCCAATAGCTCCTTGTCTTTCCTGTACTGAGGAGCCCGGAGTATGTCCCTCAGCAGACCAGTCCTGGGTACATGCAGAGGAAAGACTGGAGTCTGACCCATTACCAGCTTCACATTTCCAGGAACCTCCAGGAAAAGGGGAAAAGCAGGCAGGAGAGCAGTGGTTTGAGTTCAGCCCAGAGATGAGCAATTCTCAGCACTAGTCTCAGTCTAGAATCAGAATTTTGGCACAGGGTGAAGGGCACAGTTGGCTATGAGGCTTTTTAAAATAAACCTGACTTTGAGCTCCAGACACTTTCACTGCTTCTGATGTCACTGATGGTAATTGCAGCAGGGAAGTATCAAGGAGTGCACGGATAACAACCCTCTGCAATTCAGATGTGCAACTCTGAAGTGCCCAACAGCCCAGAAGGTGAAAAAAAGAGATGCCAGTAGAGTAAAACCAATTAATTGCCTTCTGAGTAAAATGGCTTTGGAAATCCCAATCTGCAGCTAATTGTCAATAGTTATTGGCATTTTTGTGCATCCTGAAAAACTGACCTACAGGGCAGGGGTTGAGGATCCATTCAGGCCCAGTGGATGCTCATTTACCCCTCAAGCTACAAAAATAAGAGCCCATTGCAGTTCCTGACAAGGTTTGGAAAAGAACTGTGCTTAGGGTACTGCTCCAGCCTTCTGATCTTATTTTCTGGGGGATCAGCAAACCTTGTCCAGCCTCACACAACAGGTATTTGCTCTCACATTTGTCCTCACACAAGTGCTGAGACATCATTATGAAAGACCTGGGCTACAGTATAAATCTATTGATTTAAATATGCAGCTGCCCTCAGGGGTCAGCCTGTAAATATATTACAAGTTATGCAATTTGGGCTTGTTTTAAAGCAGTTCTCTCAGAAAATTCACTTCTCCCAAAGACTCCTTAAGAAATTTTCCAGCTGCTCAGCCCTGAGCTCGTCAGCTCTCAGGCATGTTGTTCATCTGCAGTAAATGCTCCTGGCTCTCTAGTTTTTATTACCCAATTCTTTCGTGGCAGCCAACGGACTACAGGAAAAAGGACTATGGTCTGGATCCCAAAACTGGGATTTCAGAGATGCTCATCACTTAAAACTCTTCTTCTAGCTGGGAAATGCTGAAGGAGGAACAAAGAAGGGAGAAGGATAAGTCTGGGTCTGTAAACACACAAACTTAGTGATGGATTTAAACTATGAAACAACTCAAAAGAGAAAGAGACAATTTAAAAGCCTATTATTATCCATTATGTCCCTGTCACTCAGTGGATCAGTTCTCTAGCACACATATGCATGACAAAGCATCACGGGGTTTATTCACATAGAGGCATCTATTTAAGATGTCATTAAAAACCAACATTTCATTCTACAATAGGAACTCGGCGCTTTTCTCACTGAGAAAAAGTGCAATTAGTGCTCTGCTAAGAGCCTTCTCAGGACTGCTTTTAGAAAACAAAGCTAATATATCTGTAGTTTAGTCACTAATTCCATTGTCCTAGAAAGAAGCAGAAGTAGTAATTCACCAGTAGGACTATCTGGGGATTCGTTTAGATCAATTTGCTCTTAAAACACAAGTTGTGGAGCACAAAAATGTGCCACTTCCACTGAAGTACCACGTTAAGTCTTCTAATAATGTTGTGACAGGGTTGTGTGTGCCCAGAAAAACAGACAAATAAACCCGTGAGCTGCAAGGAAAGAATTCAGAGCAGTTGAGCTGATGGAAGGGCCGACTAAGCACTCCCCAAAATCTGACATCAGACCTATGAATCTGCCCCTCCTTGGTCTCAGCTGCTTGCTGGTGCACTCCAGATATCTCACTTGTAGGGAGAACTTAGGTGTAGATCAACCAGGTTAACTCCTAAACAAAGAGATTCTCTGCAAATGAGCACAGTGGTCACAGAACAAAATACATCCCACTTGGAGAAGTTTAACCCATTAAATGGTATATTCTCAGCATGTTCCTGCAGAAGTACATAGTGAGCCATGAAAAACTTGGGACTTGAAGTGCCATGACTTGCTCCAGCTGTAAAATCAAAACTCCGGTGAAAAACAAACCTTCTCTAGTCACTCACCATCTCTACAGTCACATTTTCCAGCTACCAGGCAGTCATCTGACTGGGACTACAACTGAAAGTGTTTTTAATCCTAAGAAAACATCAGAGCAGCTCAGTTGGTGAAATAGAGAAACCCAGCCCAAGCTTTTGCTGCAGACCACTTTTTGGATCTGGGGTGAAAAGGGGAACTAAGACAGATCCAAAGCTGAAATTTAGTTTTGTTATCATAGGAAATTCTGAGTTAGAAGGGCCCCACAGGCACCATCCAGTCCAGTTGCTGGCCCTGCACAGACACCCCAACAATCCCATCCTGTCCCTCAGAGCCTTGTCCAAACCCTCCTGGAGCTCTGGTGCCCTGGGGAGCCTGGGCAGTGCCCAAACAGCCTCTGGGGGAAGAACCTTTTCCTGGTACAGTTTAACTGACACTCTCACTCTGACATCCTGAAAGCTTCTCAGTACTTCTGTCATCATCACACCCAAAGCCTCTCACAGCTTTGGTTCCTGCAGGACTGGCCAACAATCTGAAATAAGACATATGTGGATATAATTCCACGTGAAAGGCAGCACAAAGTGCATGGATGGGATAGGAAAGTCACAGCTGAGAAGGGCAGTCTTTAGTCATCCATGAAATCAAGTTTAACATGTACTTCACCCACGGGCTGCTGACCCAAGGTTTAAGTGCCACAGCCTTAGAGAAGATGAGCCACAACACATCTGCCAAGCAGAGAGTTTGTATGGACACTTCACCCTCATATTTTGAAATTCTTCATGACAAGGACCATCCTCTGTTAGGAACTGGCAGTGCTTGACTCAAGGTATCTGTCACCAGCATGTCATGGATGATTTGGGCTGCTGTCCCTGGGCAGGTAGGATAGATCATGATATGCTGGTGTCATCACACTCTGCTGGATGACAACCTGCACAGGAGGACATTCCCTATCAGGGAGAAGAGCACCTCTGATGGGGACAACAGGTGGGATTCCCCTTTAGTCACCAGTTGTGGATGATTATCTAGAGCAGCCTTTTGCCTTGGTGAATCAGGACAAGGACTCAGGGGAAGACAATGAATAGACAGAAGCAGCTGACTAGACAACAATGGTCAAACAATGCCTTTCCACCAGTGACAACAAGCTGGTCAGAAAATTAAAGCCACCAAAGTCATTGTTTTCAGGATTGATGTTTATTTACGTAATTCTATAAAAGTTCATTTCAGGAAGTCTCTGCTCTTACCCCTTAAAAACTGTTTCTACTCCTGTATATCCTCTCCCCCCCCACCTTGTGTTTGCTTCCCCTCCTGAGTCACACGTTTTCTTCTCTGCTAATAAAACAAACAAGAGAAGACAGAGCAGCTTGTGACTCTGCCAAGCTTTCCACCACTCAAGTCCCATCCCAGTCCAAAACGAAACAGAATATTTTCAACATAGAAATCCTTGGAGAAGTGCCTTTCCAAGCCCAGGATCAGCAGCCTTTATTGTGCCAAGCAAGGTAACCAAGAGGCACAGGGCAGGCACTCACTACCCATGTTATTGGCTCCGTGTCCAAAGAGAGGGATGAGACTTTTCCTTCCATATCCAGCAGCCTGCTAGGGCAGGAAACTGAGCCAGACTGTGGGAGTGGAAAGAATCAGATCTTGGAGAAGCAACCAGCAGGGTTATGCTCAGGAAGGAAAGAAAGGAGATGTATGAGCTCCTGTTCTGATGCTCTCCACGAGCAGCTACGTGCCTCAGGACGGGCTGGGCTGTGCCCTTCTCCACACCAAGGATCCTGGAGACTCCAACTGGAGGGAGGGAGAGGGAGGGCAGGATGACTTCTGAATAGAGCTATTCACCAGATGCCACAGTGGGCATTCTTTTCAGCTTGGAACAGCAGCTGGGCTCTCCAACCCCAACCACAGATGGAGGCCCTGCCAGGAGAGATGCTGAGGAAAGGGGAAAAAAAGCCTCTCCTGGTTGATTTGTATTTAATCAAAGTCAGCTCCTGCCAAACCTCACACCATATAGGGCCTTCAGATGCCTCTGTTTTGAACAGCAGCCTTTGCTGTTGATAACTAGACCTGGATTATTTTTCCATGCAAAAAGGAAAAAAAAGTGGAGCCCAAGGCCAACCAGAACCATTTGCAGGTTAATGCCAAGCTGTAAGAGTGGCTGTTATAGAATTAAAAATTCTGTTTTTAACTCAAAATGTCAGTCTGTTCTATGGTTTGAGAGCTGAAGCAAAAAAAAAAAAAAACAACACAAAAACAAAAAAACCCCACAAAAAAACCAGTGCACCATTGTCAATTTGCCTGAAAGTTAAAGGACAATAATCTCACAAGTAGTTCTTAAAAGCCTGAGATGTTTATCAAGAACAGTTTGATCTCAAAGGATTTTCAGTTTAGTTCAGGGATAAGCCATAAAATAATTAAGTGATTTGTACAACTCAAGCACTTCACAAGGCATCAAAAACCAGAAAGCAGATTTGCCTGAGCACCCAAGTCCTTCCCTTCAGGAGCAACACCCCTGAAAGGCCTCATCTTCCCCCAGTGGTCCCTGTTCTCCCCAGAATTCCTGCATTTCTCACCGAAGTCACATTCTTTGGGATGTTCCAGACCTGAGAGTTCAGCTGTTTGTGTCATTCCAACTGTGCTAATCCAGACAAGCTCAGAGATGTTTCACCACGGCCTTTGGGGACTGTGAGACATCTGGTGCCTTGGGTACCCTCAGCTACCACAAGAACGAAACCTCTAAGTCGTTCACCCAAAATAATGGATTAACCAGGCTATTTTGAGGGGATATACAAACAGTGCCAGGTGCCAAATGCTGTTTCCTGCATAAAATCCCCCTGCAGAGCTGGGAGTTACTGGCACAGCCAGGCAGCACCTCAAAGTTGGGTTTTGGTGAATCTTTTGTACTTCTTATCATCATTCCTAGTTTAGCAAACTCTGTATTTAACCAGAGCCTTATTTTAAATATTGCCTTATTATGCTAACAGAAACCTGCTATTTAATAATTTCTGACATCCAGTGTACTTTCTGGATTTTCAGAGTTTTTAGGCCAGATGCAGAACATGATACTTTTATCTCTACTTCAGTTCTTATATTTATTTTGCTATTTGTATGACTTATCAGAAGAATCCTCAAGTGTGATTAGCAGTTAACCAACTTAATATTTGTAACTTTGGAATTTTTGAAGCATTCCATCACATCTAGACTAATTACATTTTTACATGACGCTTGGCACTACCTTGAAATGTATAATTTTATAAGATGAAGAAATTGTCTGTCTTTCCTGTATTATTTCAAAATGTAAAGGGCTCATTCCTGCAAGATGCTTCACTGCCACCACTTCAGCATGTTCAGCATTTTACAGGAGTGAGTGTGCCTTGCAGGACTGCATCAAATTAGTTATTGTATTTAACAATTACTTATCTTTTTCAGATATTTCTCAGATTTCAGCTCAGATGTAGCTCACCCAGGAAGATGTTGCCCTCAAGTACTGCAATTGTACTTGGCAAAGTTCAGACTTCAAAAGGCAGGTGAATTTTCCTCTGAAGTATCTGACTGGCATAAAGAATTGGAGTATAATCTAAGCAGTGTTACTCCTATTGCTTGTTTACTGGGTTGCATTACAGCAAGTTTCACCTGAAGTGAGGCAACAAAAAGCATCCAAGCTCAATAGAATCACAGAATAGTTTGAAGGGACTTTAAAAAAACATCTAATGCCAATCCCCTGCCATGGGCAGGGACACCTTCCACTGGACAGCCCTCTAAATAATTGAGATATATCCTGTCTGCACAGCAGAGTGGTCCATGCAAGGCTGTCTCAAGTTTATTTTCCAAGGAGCCATCCAGACCCTCTTTTTGAGCATTCAGTACATTCTTTATAACCTTCTGAATAGTTTGGGAAAGTCTGGCCAGGTGTGGGTCTACAGCAAGTTGAGCAACTTCAGAGAAACATGTCCTTTGGTGCCAAGCCCCTATAAGGTGTCCAACCTAATGAAGTTCTTTAAAAAGAGCTTTAGAAGAATTGAGTTTGAGAGCAAATATCAACATTGGAAGCCACAAACTGATGCACCTTTAGCAACTCTGCCATTTCCATGTTGTTGCCACTTCACTTCTAACCATGATTCAAGAGGAAAATCCAGACCCAGAGTTCCAGACAAGCCATTTCAATTGTAGGTCTGTTTTTGTATTGATGAGAAACTTCAGCTTGGAAAGCAGAAATCCCATGCCATTCCCTGCTCTATCCTATGTCAACCTCTGATTAGATCCCACGCCATCCTCTCTACTGGATGCAGTCAGGGAGCCAGGGATAGAGCATTTGAAGGAAACAGCAAAGAACTCCAGGACTGGAAAAGTTTCCATCCCTAGATGAGGGATTTATTATAATACAGAATTCTGGTAAGGAATCACCTTGTAAGAGAAAAAAAAGCCTTAAAGGAAAGCCTCAAGGAGGTTTCCCAGCGAGACACCAGGGTATAGGAAATGACTGCACAAGCAAGTGCTCCTACTGCAGAGGTTTGGCTGATGGAAATCAGCATCCAGCATGGAATGAAGAGGTCATTCTGCAGCTTGGAGCTGCTCTGTGCACTGAGCTCAGCCTCAGCCCCTGTGCCCCAGGGCAGGCAGCTTTAATTAGCACAGCCCAGATGTCCCCAGCCCTGCCGTTAGCTGGGTCATGACCCAGAACACAAACAGCTCTAACAAAGTACTAATTCCACTTCAAAAGGCAAGGCCTTTAATGAATTTATGCAAGCCTTGGGGGGGGGGGTAGAATTACCATCCAAATATTACTGGTCTTAAAAAGGAGGAAGTGAAGAAGGGAGGAGGAAGAAGTGTGGGGAAAGTCATAGCCAGGGGCACTGGCACAGACATGAGTTGTACCTGCTGGTTGAGGCATTGAAGCAACTGGGGAAATCATGCAGAACTGCTATAAAACCTCCTGCCAACTTCACAAGTGCAACACTGCAGTACTTCAGGCAGATTGTAGCTTTTAAAAAACAAGATTGGGCCTTTAGAACCATTTGAGACGAACAGTGATGCAGCTGAGAAAATGCCTTCACTGGGCTTTAGGCTCCCTGACTGAAAGGCTGAAGAGATTTGCAGGTGAAGTTCAGCTCAGAAGAGCCTAAGGAACCACAAATTCCCAAGGTTATTTAGCTTGGGCTCCATCCTACAACTCAAAGACCTTTTTGCTGTCACAGTCAGAGACATTTGGCTGGGAGGCAGCAGGGTCAACAGCAGTTAAGCATTGATGAGAAAAGAGTGGAAACATGAGGGAGAACACAAGTCTCCTCTCTATCTGCTCTGCTACTGACCTGATATGTGAGATGAAGGCAAATTCTTACCTCAGAATCACAGAATCATTAAGGTTGGAAAAGTCCTCCAACACCATTGGGTCCAACCCGTGCCCGGTGCCCACCCTGTCCCCCAGCCCAGAGCACTGAGTGCCACATCCTTGGACACCTCCAGGGGTGGGGACTCCACCACCTCCCTGGGCAGCCCCTTCCAGTGCTTAACAACCCTTTCCATGAGGAAATTCCTCCTGATGTCCAAACCTGACCCTCCCCTGGCACAGCTGGAGGCTGTTTCCTCTTGTCCTGTTGCTGGTTATTTGGGAGCAGAGCCTGACCCCCCTCTCCTGTCAGGGAGCTGCAGAGCCAGAAGGTCCCCCCTGAGCCTCCTTTTGTCCAGGCTGAGCCTCCCAGGATCCCTCAGCTGCTCCTGCTGCTCCAGCCCCTCAATGTCTTCCCCACAGTGAGGGACCCACAGCTGAACTCAGCTCAAGGTGCCTCCCCAGTCCTATCTCAGCATATTAACTCCTATAAATATTTAAAGCCTGTTAATGAAAGGAACCTCCTGGGTAACACCAACCTGTCTTCATCCTCAGTGAGCCAGTCATTGAGGATGAAGGCAGGGCCATTCCTGTGCTTCCAGCCAGGCAAACCAGCTCTGATCCCAGAGCCACACAACTCCAGTAGTGCAGCTCTAACCCTGAGACAGCAAGTCTGAAGGTACCAGGCAGTCAGAACAGGAAAAATGCCTCATGAAGGTGATGAAAAGTAAGAACAAACTGTTATCCTGGGAACAGCCAGACCACCACAGGCAGAAGGAAGGATTCCATAAGGGCAGATATTGTCAAACAACACCCAGGTCTTACTGAATGTGTGATTTCACCACCAGTTGTCTGGGATGTTTGAGCAGACCCTCAGTCTCCCGGGTAAATGGCAGTTTTAGAGCCCAGCTGTCCATAAAAATGTTTTTCCCAGTACTGCTCAGGTCTGTTTGCCTTGTAAGGTGAAGGAAAGCAGAAGAACACAATTATTAAATGGGACAGATTTACTGCCCTCAGAACTGTCTGTATGGAAACTCCAGAACAACAGGGGCAACAAACACTGGGAAGGGGTTGGTGGTGAGGCTGATTTCACAGGGCTTTGGCACACAGGGCTAAAAAACCAAATTCTATCCAGCTGTAGAAGGAACTTTATTACCAAGTCCTCTCTAAGAGAGTTCTGAGGTAAGCTGCTGGTAAATGCACCTCCTTTTCTTTGCTATTCACACCTTACTTTATTCCCACCTGACTCTGAAGAAAAGCTTCCCTAAATTCCTAATACATGGTTGCCTGCCTTGCCTTCCTTTCCATGGGAAGTCCCCAAGAACTGCAATATCATGTCCACAATATATTTAATGATCTCTGCAAGGGCATTAACAGTCCAGCCATTACTGTTTCAAAGCTGCATCTCACATCTTCACTTTCTTACAACTGAACTTGGACCAGATTTGGCCCAAACTCACAAAGACAACCCACAGTTCCACTTCTGTTAATTCTTTACACAGTCCCTATAAAAACAGGACTTGCAGACTACAGTATTTAATGTGTTGCAACTATTAAATGTTCTTATCAGTTTCATCAGCAGAACACTGAGGCAGAGAATAAGAGAAACCCACAATATCATAGAAAACAGAAAATAATGCCTTGACTTCAAGACATTGGAGTCCCATACAACAGTCACTCTTTCTCCAAGTTCACAGGTTTCCATATTGAACCCTTTTAGGCTGCTCAGCTGCCTAAAATCAAAACAAGTGTTTATGGGAGATCCCCAAAATATTTCATAATCTCGATTTTCTGGAGCAGTGCTGAACAATGTCCAAACTCCTGTCAATCAGGCACCAACAGCTTTTCCTGCTGACAGTCTCACCATTCCAGAGCAGGATCCAGGGCAATCCACAGCCTGTTCCCAGTGTGGACACCACATCCACCACACCAGTGACAGACACAGGGCAGGACTGCCCAGGGTGGGCACTGCCCCTTTTTAACACTTGTATCTCATTACAAAAATTCTGTAGGGGCCAGAAACCACCCATTTTCTTTCAGGCCATTATCACACTGAGCATCTGATCGACACACCATGGCCTGAAATAGCTCATGGAGCTGGCTGAGTGAAAAAATAAGTTAAAAAAACCCCCAAACCCTATATAAAAACACATGCCTTTGTCAGACTCTCACTGCTTGCACTTCACATCTCCCAGGACTGCTTTTTATGAAGACAAAAGCAAATCTAATGTTGGCAAGAATCCCACCCAGCTTGTATCTGTCCAAATCATCAGCTATGTTTCTGATTTAGCTGCAGTTTAGACAGCCAACTTCAACAGACTGAACAAGGCAGAGCTGTTTTAAAGATGCTCTGAAAGCAGGGGGAGAGAGAAAGACAAACCATTCAGAAGCAGGGGCAGTGTGGTCAGCCAAGGCTCCCGGGATCTCCATGGAAAAAGAAAGTGTTTGGTGTCTTCAGCACTCACACAGCTTGGGAAGGTGGGGAAAAAAAAAGAACAGAGCTCTTCCTGTAAAACTAAGGGAATTTATTTTTATTATATCTTGGAGCACAACCAGCATTTGTCTTTTTATTTGCCCTTGGAACTGTGCAAGACCTCTTCCATCAGTAGTTCCTCTTTGTTTTGTCTCCTTCAGCGTTGTCAAACTTTGCCTGTTCTTCCTAAAACTCAGCTTATTTCTGCAAGAGCACACAAGGAGCTCACATGGCCCTCACAGCACATGAAAAAAAAGTGGTATGGAAGTCTAAAAATACTTGGAACAGGTAAGGAAGACCCACCAGAGAAACAAGGAGGTGAGCACTACAGGTGGATGCACTTGATTCACCAAAGCTCAGATCTCACTGCCTGTGAAAAGGTTTAAAGTTCATGTTATGAGCAAAGATTAACTTAATTTGTTTTTAAAAGAAACTGGAAAAAAGCTTGTTCTGAGCTTATTTTTTCCTCTGGATGATATCAGTGTGTATAAAGCACAGCATAAGACTCACCCTGCTTGCAGGTTATTGGTCTAACACGAGGGTTGGATGGGAAAAAGTGGCAGAGAGTAGGGGGAGAAAGAGCATTTAGAACCATAAAATCCTAAAAATCATTTAGTTCCAACACCCCTGGGTACTACAAAATGACTTGAACAGTTTGACTCCTCTTTTCCTTAGTGGTACAATTTTCTTTGCTTCCACCCAAGCATTCCCAGCCACTCCTGACCAAACTGCTGAGCTGGGAATCCCTAAAGCTCAGTATCACCACAGACCCCCCAAAAAGGCAAGAGAGGCCCAGATGACAAACAGTGATGTCCCTTCAACTGCCCAGGCCCTGCAGGAGTTACTAACACATCACAAAATGATCAATATTGAATATTTGGGGTTTTTTTTCTGAAGTCATTGAGGGCTGGACATGAACACAGATATTCCTAGATTTCATCTCATTGCTTTCTCTTCAGTTTGATTTTACAGCATAGATGTAACTTAAAATGCACCAACAACTGAATTAAATTTGGGACCTGGAGAAGAGTTTCAGCCATTCTAAAAACAAACAAACAAACAAAAAAAACCAACAAAAACAAAAAAAACCCCAAAAAACCTAAAAACCCCAAACAAACAAAAAACACTCCAAACAAACAAAACCCCCAAACACAAAAACCTTTTAACAAGGAACATGTTCCTTTAAAAAAAAAAATAATTCTAAAGCTGGTCTTAAATTTACTTGGT
This sequence comes from Lepidothrix coronata, assembly GCF_001604755.1. NCBI lineage: Eukaryota > Metazoa > Chordata > Aves > Passeriformes > Pipridae > Lepidothrix > Lepidothrix coronata. The sequence goes on along the minus strand of NW_016690340.1, from coordinate 1,141,344 downwards.
TTAGTAACAGGAGTAGAAAAAGGAGCAAGAAACCCAATTTCAACACAGAAAACACAGTTTTGAGCCCTGATTCCAAGGAACACCACTATTTACTGGTAGGATAGACATTCCTTTACCATTTTCATCTAGACTAACTCCTGACTATCAATCCTCTGCAGCAGTAGCTGTCCAACTGAAGCAACAGCCTTTGGGAGTTCTTATATCAAAGTTCTAGCAGCCAGTGTGGCCCAAAAATACTGGGAACTACATATTCAAGCATAAAATTTGCCCTTATATAACTCCATAAAAAAAAACCCATAAGTCTGACCTTCACACTGTTCATTCCTATCCTTAGTTTCCCAGTCCAAAAGTCCACAAATCCACACTGCTTCAAACCAAAGGCTCATCTACAGAGAGGAAACAATAGCACCTTGGAAGCTTTGCACTGGAATGCAACATCCTGTGAAGATGTTCAGGGATTCTTTTGCCACTATTCCATCTGAAAATTCCAGATTCAGAAAGGAAATTAATTGAAGGGGCTGAGCAGGAGAAGGAAAAGCCTGATAATAATTTTTTTATATACCCCAAGCAAGGTGGAAGCAGAGCAGGAGGGTTAAAGCTGCTCAAGGACTAATTGGGAGCAGCCCAGCACATCACAGAATAGACCAAGGAGAGACACCAGCAAAGCCCTGGGGCTTTCTGGCAGTTCAGTCTTTCAGGCTAATCTGGGTGTTGGCCTTTTGGCCGAGTTCTTCACTGTGCTGGCACAAAGTTTCACAGGGTTTTCCAGAAATGATTTGCTTTGTTTGAAAAAAAATCCTCAGTCAGCCCAAACAAAGTAACTGGAAGCAAGGAGCCCCTGGTGCGAAGTGATGAGTCAGAGGCCGAATTTCAATATTCAAAACCATGAAATTTGGTGAGTGCTGCTTGAATTTAACACCTGGGTGTGTTCAGAAGAGCAGCATTTTTTTTTTTTTTTTGAGGGAAGTGGTTTGCAAGAGGTGATTGATCAGGTACTGCTGGAGCTGAGGAAATGTTATCCATCCAGTCAGGTCAAGGAGCAGAGGCAGGAGGGTCACACAAAAGGGATCTCTCTGGGCAAGGACACGTAAGAGGTTTGGTAAAATCTCTACTACACTCACAAGTTGGCCCATGAGCACTTAAAAATAAGAAAAAGGCAAGTCCTTATAGTATTTCTCACCAATACTCTCTGAAATTCCAACTGTTTTCCCCTGCAGGAATTCCCCAGGTCTGATGCTCTTTGCTATGCTGTGATCCAACTGCACAACCTGCTTTTCCCACTCCACAGCTAATTGAAATATTGCATCTCACACTGGTGCCGGATTATTGTGGCTTCTGTTCTGCAAACAGAAAATAATCACTGTAAACATTTTGATTTCCATAGAACTATTTTTCACCTCACTCCTACAGCTTCCCAGAATCCAGTGAAGAGGTAGCTTTGCACACAGGTCCACCCCTCCTTGGGGGTAATTACCACAAGTTGCACACTTTAGTCTTCTTTTCTGGAGGTTTTCTATGTAAAACCGAACTAAGATTAAGCAGCTTGTTTTTCCCTTTAATTGGTGTTTACTTTCTGTGGTTCACACACACCAATACTGTTTTCAAGCCCTCCAAGTATCTGACAAGAGGAGTCATGTGTCTCTTATTTATACTGAGGCACATCCACGTCACTCATTTTCAGTTCTTGGGTAAAAAAAAAAAAAAAGAAATAAAAAGGTCCACTGACTAAACAAACTGTCCAGTAGCATAAATACTTGGCCTCAAGGGCTTCAAAATGTTTGACTGTGGGATAAAGGCAGCTGGTTTTGCCTTGCACAGGCAACAAGAGTTGTGGTTCTTCAGACCTGGTGCTGTTTCTTCCACAGCCTAAAGATGCTCCACTTGCTCAGAGGATGTTCCCTGTTGTTTCCCTGCCCAGGCATCACCACCCACAGCTGGCAAGCACAGAAATGCACATTTTAAATGTGCCCATGCAGGTCCTTTGACCTCTAAGGGTCAGTTTTCTGAATGACTTCATTGCGGGAATAAGTTACTCTTCCCCATGGCAAATAAACCAGATTTATTTAAATACGTGAGTAACACACAAGTTAAACAACTGGCCCAAGAGTTAAGGGCAGTAAATCTTGGGCCAGGAAATCTGGGAGATGATGCAGCAACACTTTGCACAGCACCAACTATTCCAAAGAGATGCTACAGCCCAGGGAAGAGCAGGATAATGCCTATAAGTAGCACCCTTCTCATAGTAAAAATGCCATAAGCAGAAACAAATTATACTCTTCTCTCCCCTCTCAAAATCAACTTATCATCAAGAAAAGATTCTAAAGGCTTAAAAGAATCACAGAATTACTAAGTTGGGAAGGGGAAGCCTCACTCAATTTAGTGCATCTCTTCTCCCTGATCATACAGGACTGATCAGGAGCCACATCTGCCTTTCTCAAAGCCAGATTTACTGAGGGCTGTCAGAAATTACTTCAGATATTTACTGCATGTAATTTAGTCTGTGCATGTGATAGCCAAGCCTTTTGAGCTGTATCTGTTGGTTTTGAGTAGATATTTTATGAGTGCAAATTCATTTTTTTTGCTCAAAGACACGAACAGGGTCAGTTTTTATTAAGGATGCATCAAGAAAGTTGAACCAGCCTGGAGCATTTGGGCCATATCACTGGCAAATAAATGATAAAATAGAGCCACAGCACCAATCCTGCCTCCTCAGACTGTACAGAATCCACTCAGCCAGTCTGCTCATCACCAGTTCAGGAGAGCTGATCATTGTTTTCCTTGGCATTAAAGTTATCCAGCTTCTTGCTTATTTTTGCTACAGACTTCAAAGGCAGATTGTTCTAGAACTCTACAGTTTTCAAATCAGAGAAGGAAAAAAACAACCACTATTTTTTTATCTTCAGCTTGAAACAATTCACTCCCCTTTACCCTGTTTTCAGCTCAAATATTTGCTTCAACACTTGCTGCCAAGTATTTCCTGGAGTGTCAGGACCTGCAATTAAAACCATGGCTTGGATTAAGCACCAAAACATATCCCTGTGTCTCTGCTGGTCAAGGCTCTCCACGCTGATAATCAGGAAATATGATGGAATTTGGGGATGTGAAAGTTTTTTCCATCAAGTAACAAATCCAGGTGAAAGTTCCCAACTGGTTAACTGGAGAACACAGGCAAGAAATGTAATCCAAGTAGCCAAGCTCCAGATTTTTACCTGGGTATGGGCTGCACCTTGTTCCTCCTGGTTGGTGTTTTCCTCCAACCCAGCTGGACATGTGGAGTCCATACCATGGATAGAGGATTCCAACTGAGAGTTACAGATCAAACTCTTAATTCTTCATCAATTGGGTAATAACTGCTCATATTGAGGCCTCCATGCAAAATACTTCATAACTATGAAGTAGAGAGCAAGCCTTGATCCAGGTGAGAAGGTAGAGAGGCTGCCTGCACATGAAGAGATACATCAGAACAGAGCTCCTTAATGCTTAGAACTCACATTTGGAGCTTGGGTTTGGACCCACACCTGGTTTTTAGTGTAATAGTTTGCACCATGAAGTATTCCTAAAATCAGCTTCCATGGAAATACACTCCTTTGCCACAACCAACCACTTGGATTATGTGAGGAATAGATCCCAAGAGGATTTACTGGCTTGGCTCCCTTCAACCCATCCAACATTTGCACTGCAGCACCTCCTAGGGAGCAGCTCCAGATGGGAACAAGAGCAATGCCACCCTCTGCCCCAGGTCTGGCAGTGCCCACCTGAGTTATTCCAGTTGTCCTCAGCTTCAGATGCTGCTGCTGAAGTATTTCTGCAGTGACAGATGGTCTCACTCTTAAAAAAAATGAGCTGTGAAGGATCCAGGGGTGGTTTTTCACAAGAGTGAGAGACACAGGAACTCTTTAATCAGTTTGTAAGTTATTATAATGTAGTTACAGGTGTCCTGCTCTCACTTGACTGAGTCTCTGGTGGCCAAGTCCTCTGGAAACTAAAGGATTGGGACACATGCTGACAATGTCACCAATTCCCAACCAATCCCATTTACACAAGACCATCAACATCCCTGTTCAAACTCAGGAGGGGGAACCACAGACCTCCAGACATCCTTTCATGCTGTTACAGCAATTCCCACTTTCCCCTCAGCAAGAGGATGGGGATGAATTATTTGCTCCAGCAAAGGAACTCCAATCCCTTACACCGTGTGCTCCGGGGTCAGAGCGCTGGGATGTTTCAGCAGTCCCACAAAGAGTTCCTGAAAGCTCTAACAGCAGCTAATGGATCTGCCAGACACAGATTCTTAAAAATATCATCAAGCTGCTTGATGGAAACTCCAGCCTTTCTCTCCCTGCTGTTTCAAACATATATTTTAAGTATCATTTCACTCGTGTTAAGCTTAAAAACACTGTCCCTTCACTCACACTTGATTCAGTGCCAGATCTCCAGTGCTACTGCTGAGGCAATAAATTAAGCATTGATCAAGTCATGTTTCTGTTACTTCCTAAGGAAACATGGCTGTGAAAAACCAATAGCAAAATATAGAGCCTGGAGCCTCAATCAGGGTTATGCCTCCCCTTGGTCTGGAACTATATATATAAAACACTGCTTGGGGCATTATTGCACTGGCAGAAGGAAAAACTTCTTATTATGGCCAACTACAATGATTTGGGTTAAATACCTGCTGTGAGCCTCCACCCAAAAAAATAAAAATAAAATAAAATCAAAGCAGTTCTCTTGTTGCATTCTCTCCATCCATTGCAGGCTGGGACTAAAACACAGACACCAAAATCCTATTTCTGTGGTGTTCAGTTGAACAACTGTCACACAGCTGGTGCAACAGAATGCAGAAGAATTAAAACAAGTGAAAAAGCCCCAGAACCCACCAGTGAGCTGGTACTGGCACAGCCTGCTGCAGTAGATATGTCATCATCACAGCCAAAGAAGCCAATTTATTGATACTTTTTGATCCAACATGAAAACTTGAACCTGGACTCCAAACTCTCAGGTGTTCTCAAGGTCACATTGATTCATTTAGAATTTGTTATTTCAGATTTTGACTCGAAATCCTCAAAGAGCAACCTTCCTCTGGGTTTCCCCTTCCCCCTCAGTTTTCCTTACTCTTGGGCTGAAACTTCACAGCTGAACTAAGAATTGTCACCCACAAGAGAAGCCCAAAAAACAGCTCTTAAAGCCTTGATACGGACTGCAACAAGCTCAAAGTTGATAATTAATTCACTGCCACTCACTAGGTCAGGTTTGCTCAGGGCTCTCTCCAACCTGGCCTTGGACACTCCCAGGGATGGGGCAGCCACAGCTTCTCTGGGCAACCTGTGCCAGGGCCTCCCCACCCTCTGAATAAACTTCTTCCTGATATCTAATTTAATTCTGCCCTTTTTCAGTTTAGAACCATTCCCCCTTGTCCTGTCACTGTCTCCCATATAAAAAGTCCCTCTCCCTCCTTTTTATATGCCCCTTTAAGGTACTGGAAGGCCACAATGGCCTGAGGTAAACAAGACCTTCACTGGAGGACAGTTTATCCATCTCAAGGAGGGGGAAAAAAAAACATCATCTGGACAGATAAAACAGAGGGAGATTCAAAAATGAAACACAACTTGCCACCTCCAGGAACTCTGTCTTGTGATTACTGTCCATGTGAAAACCCTGCCAGGTCAGACACATGGAAAAAACAAGTCTTTCAACACTCACTAATCCAGAGTTTATAGTTCAAACCTTTTTTTTTTCCACTAACCACCTTTGATTCCCTGCCATGGGTGGGGCCCAGGGAGTCCTTCCTGCTGAGCAGCCCTGGCTCTTGGCATTGGTGCTGGAGCTGAACTGGGAGCAGTGGAAGCAGCAGCAGTGGGCACATCTGCCCATCAGTGCAAGCATCAAACCAGATGAAAATCCCTCCTCCATGCCAGTAAAATATCAGGAATACTGAAAACAAGGCATGGCATAGGATCAGCTTCATCTTTGCTCTATAATCATTTTTGAAAAAGCAAAGACAACACCCGTGAATGTTGTTGACTTAAAAACTGAGTCAAGGGGGACCAGGGGACTGTGACATTCCACAAGTGTTCTCTGTGTCCACAGAACTGCATCACAGCTGTGAGGTGAGATGAACACCCAGCTAAAATGACTGTCACAGAATCAACTGGGTTGGAAAAGACCTCTGAGATCATCGAGTCCAACCTGTGACCCAACCCCACCTTGTCACCCAGACCATGGCACTGATGCCACATCCAGGCTCTGCTCAAACCCCTCCAGGGACGGGGACTCCACCCCCTCCCTGGGCAGCCCATTCCAAGGGCTGATCCCTCTCTCTGCAAACAACTTCTGCCCAATGGCCAACCTAAACCTGCCCTGGGGCAGCTCAAGGCTGTGCCCTCTTGTCCTGCTGCTGGTTCCTGGCAGCAGAGCCCGACCCCCCCCGGCTCCCCCCTCCTGGCAGGGAGTTGCAGAGAGTGAGAAGGTCTCCCCTGAGCCTCCTCCTGTCCAGGCTGAGCCCCCCCAGCTCCCTCAGCCTCTCCTCACAGCACTTGTGCTCCACACCCTTCCCCAGCCTCGTTGCCCTTCTCTGGACCTGCTCCAGCCCCTCCATGTCCTTCCTGAGCTGAGGGGCCACAACTGGACACAGCACTCCAGGGGTGGCCTCACCAGTGCCCAGCACAGGGGCAGAACCCCCTCCCTGCTCCTGCTGCCACACTGTTCCTGCTCCAGGCCAGGATCCATTGGCCCTCTTGGCCACTTGGGCCCCCCTGGCTCATGTTCAGCTGCTGTCAGTCAGAGCCCCCAGGTCCCTTTCTGTCCCCCCACTCTGTCCCAGCCCGTGGGGCTGCCGGGGGTTGTTGCGGCCAAAGTGCAGGACCCGACACTTGGCCTGGTTGAACCTCATCCCGTTGGATTCAGCCCATGGATCCAGCCTGTCCAGGTCCCTCTGCAGAGCCCTCCTGCCCCCCAACTTGGTATCACCTGCACACTTTCCAGTGGTGGACTCAATCCCCTCGTCCAGCTCACTTTAATACCATGAAAACACAAGCACATCAAAGCGAAGCAAAAATCAGCCTTTCAACAGGGAAATGTGAGTTCCCATCAACCCTGTGCTCACCAGGAGCACATGGCAAGGGGGGAGAACAGCCCTCCCTCAGCACATGGCCTGTCCTGTCACTCATTTATCTCAAGCTCTATTTACCCACTACACAATCTCTAAATATCCTCAGCTTCCACTGAAACCCAGGCAACCTTTTTGAGCATGGGAGGGAGAGCACAAACCTTTGTGAATAATAAGACATGACCTTATGGTGAGGGAACCTTCAATCATGAAACGAAACATGAGCACTACACTTCAGAAGAAAAATCCTGTGATGCCAGGAAGGTCACTTACACAGTTTTACCTTGTGTGACAACAAAACACTTGAGTTTTCTAAATATTTGCCCAAGATGTTACTGGTTTCTGAATTATAAATAATTATAGCCCAGAAACAAACAGAAAATGAGCATCCCAAGGCACAGTTTAGCAGACACATAAACTACAACAGGACCATGTAGGCCAGAGCAAATTACAAAAGCAGGATTTCTAACAGTACTCAAGAGGTCCAAAGTAACACAGGAATCCTTGCAAAACACAGGAGGGCTGATAAACAGAAAAGTTTTAGGAGTTATCTTCCCACTTGGAAATACATTGAACTTGTTGATTGCAGCACTGGCAGAAAAAACAAACAAAAGACATACACAAAAAAAAAAAATCTATGAAGACCCAAAAAAAAAAAACAACCAAAACCAAACACACAAACAAAAAAACCCAACAAAAATAGCACAAAAAAAAAAATCAAGCAAACAAAAAACCAAACAAACAAAAACCCCCACAAAAACAAAACCACAAAACAAACAAAAAAAAACCTCACCTTAAACAGAAAACAAGAACATCCCTACCAAGCTCCACAGCACAGATGACTGGAAAATATGGCAATTCAGTTGCACCAGACCTTTTTACTGCAAAAATGGAATTTATTCAAACCTGACAATAAAATTGATTAACATTAGTTATCTTTCTACTCAGAAATAAGCTACGGAAATCAGACCATCCCCAGTCCACATTTGTAGTTTTATATATAAAGATGCAGATCCTACCTATCTGAAAAGCAACTAGTTACAAAACAATTTTAGATTCAGAGTTAGGGGAACTTGTATTGATTCTGGAACAACAGTCAGGATTTGAAAAGCCTCCCTAACTGTGCCATGGAATAAACCCAAACCAACCTCATAAATCATGCAGCTGGAAAACATAAATAACCTGCAAATAATGGTCTCAGCTACTGCACTTATCCTTCATGTTTGCAGCAGGTCACCCTGGGTGAGGGGATCTGTTCTGGGAGAGATGAGGGTGAGCTCCTCCTGAGGGCTGACAAATGTTCCCTCAGCCAAAGAGCTCGTCCTGAGGGAGCTGGGGCAGCTCAGGAATCAGACATTCCTGCCCAGGGATGGGGGAGGAGGAGGATGGGGGAGGATCTTCACAAGCAGGAGTCCTCAAGTCAACACTCGTGGGCACCACCCACAGCCTGGCCAGTTCAGCAAAACCCGTGTCCCACTGATGATTTGGTATTTCTTGCTCACTCTTAGACCACCTTGCAGTGCTGAGGAGTTAATTCAAGTTGTCAATAATTTGTTAGATCAACACAGAACAAAACACGGGAATGAAGAAACATCTCTGAGCGAAGTTTCTGGAACATATCAAGCTGGGCAGGTTTTCCAGAGGAGACTTGAAATAAATACTAACTGGAAAGAGTATTTTATGTGCTGCAATATACTGTTTTCCAGAGATATTTTAAAGGATATTGATGCCCAGTGTATCATAAAATCATTTTGTATCTCCCTGCTGTGGGGAAAGGAGACAGAGCAGAGGAGGGAAAAAAAAATGAAGAGGTGTCAGGCTATCAAGTTGGGACACAGAGAATAGATATTACTCATTTTTTTCTGGAATAAACCTTAAAAGAGTGTCTGAACTTGAGCTGAGAAGTTTCTTCAGCTTCTCTGGGCAGGCAGCTGATGGAAGCTCCTCTCACATGAACAAGGATATTTCTTGTAAGTCCAGTGACTGATCATCACCCTGCTGCTTCCTGCAAGTTTGGCTTTTACTCTTAGTGGGAAGCAGCTTCTTATAAGCATGACCAGAAAGAACAGAGAGGATTTGTTGCCAGCATCAGCCTTCCACAGTTGCCACTCAATAAATCAAAGAGCCTCAAACCAGACCTCCAGCTGCAAGGCCAGTTGAGGCTTTTCCTTGCCTCGTGTCCATACCCCAACCCTCCTGCCTGGGATGGTTCCACCAGCACACACAGAGTTCTGTAGCAGCAGGGATCTCTTAGAAGGGAGAGGTGACAGCAAACCAACCCTCAGCCTTTTTCACATGTGGCTGAACCCTCCTGCATTCCAGCCAGCATTGAGTGTCCTGGAGCATCCTTCCAGGGACAGCATGGCCAGGCACTGTCCTTGGATGAGCACGAGAAACCACAACCTGAAAAGCAATTGTTTCCACCTTCCCGTGTTTATAAAACAGAAATTCAGTATCACACGGGTTTTTGCTGTGCCAAAACTGCCACCAGCTTAAATGAAAGAAAGCAAGTAAATATCATTAAAACTTCACCATGCTGCATCAGCAATAAAGGCTCTAAAAGAACACACTGTGCTCCTCCTGGAAGGCTATAAAATACCACACACCCCCTTTGTAATACAAGTCAGGGGTTTCCAAGGCACACAAGTGAGCTCTGCACATCATTTCATATAAGATCCCACAGCCAGGCCAGCTTCTTATCACATCTGTATCATATTCTGCTTAACAAGTTCATTTTAAATTCATATATCCAGGTTGTGGTTTCTGCCACTGCTGCCAGGTTAAAATACCTTTGCTCTTGCTGTGACCCTCCCACCACACCACATTGCAAGAACAGTTTATGTTCAAACTAATTAAACCCATCCACCCACTGCAACAAAAGACTTGAATTAAAAAACAAAAAAAAGTCTTTTGCGTGTTTATCAGCTCTAATTGTTCAAATCTATCAAAATAAGTAAAAGCAGAAATACCAAAACAGCATTTTCAAATTTAAACAAAGTAATCTGAAGAGTAATGATAGTAAAGAAAAAACAAACTTGTAAAAGCTGGGCACTGTGTAAATACCAGGAGTAGAAACTACAGAGTCAACAAGTCTAGAGGTAGGAAATGCCAGAATTTAGGAGAGTTTTTGGAAGCTTTGTAAGAAGCAGGCATGGTTTGCTACAAGCAGGGGTATGAGAATAAAGAACAGCTTCATAAACATGGGGTTTATCTCCTTTGAACTCCAACAAGGCAATTAAAGCTCATCAGGAGCTCGTTTAAAACCAAAACAAACAAAAATCCCAGACAACCAAACAGAGACAAGGCCTTTTCCCCTGTTAAGGTCATTTTGTGACAACAGTGAAGTAGCTCTGCAGACAATAGGGTAGACAGGTGGCTATTCTCTAAAGTTTTAGATGAAAACACTGACTTCTAGGAATATAAACAAAGAGCAAGACATTTGAGGCCTCGTTATATACAACTGGTTCTATTGCCCCCATTAGCATCTTTATTTCTGTTTTATTAAAAAGCAGGCATTCTAAAACATCCTCTGCTTTCCAGGGAGCAATATCCAAACTTTATATACTAAGCACATGTTATATATAAAAATAAATATATATGTAAAATATATATATTATATATATAGAAAAAAATGTAGACAAGCCACTGGACCCAAAAGGTCAGTGTGAAGGAAGAAAAATATTAACTTGGTTATAATTGTTATAATCCATATTTATCTACTTTACCAGAGACTAAAACTTGCCTTTTTTTTTTTGTTGTACAGAATTTTAAGCAGATGTGAGCTAAGATAGCGCAGCCACAAGGAACAATAACAATTGTAGATAAGGAAGATGATGCTCTGGTGGGATTGGTGCTCAGTTCTTCCAAGGGAAATGCATGGGGGTGGAAATTAAAACAATACACACAAAGGGGTCCTCGAGAGCTCTGCTGTGGGATCTAGAACAGGGAGATGAGAGAGCTCTTGATATTTTAGGAGGGAATTCTATGGTAAATATCAAACAGATTTAATAAATATCAAACAGATTTAATAAATATCAGATTGAGCAGGAACCCAAGATGCCCTGAGTGGCATTCCCTCACTCCATGTCCTCCCACTTGACCTCGTGCCAGCCCAGTTTCTGTAAGGATGGTGGCAAACACCTCTCCAAAACCAAAAGACAAGGGATAAGGACATCCTGCTTGGAGAAAGACACAGTTTTGAGCAAGTTCTCCAGGCACACATATGGAACACGATCATATCCTCCTGCAACAGTAAGGCCACCAGAGCAGTTTCGTCCTGAAGAGGGTGACTGACTCCAGGACAAGCTCTGCACTGCAGATCCCAGCAGAAACTGAGCATGAGGAGCCTCTCTTGCAAAATTAGGAACTCCTGTTACCATTAAAAAGCCTCTGCCAGGTGGAGGGAGGGCTCCTGCTCCCCACGTTGGTGTCTCACACCCTGTCCTGAGGTACTTCCCACACTGCAGGGAAATCAAGGCTTTTAATGCTCAGGGAACAATTCTTCTCTACTCAGGTTGGGGACCTTTCCCTCCACAGCTCATCCCCAGGCTGTCAAACATCCAGAGATGGAGCAGGTCATCCCAGCTGCAGAAATGAAACAGTTTCTGCAACAAGAACTCTGAGGGCGCAGGTTTGAAGCCACGTTCTCAGCTGTTCAACACCCACAGAGGTTGGGACCCGAGGCCACAAGCAGGGTGGTACCAAAAGAAGTGTTCTCTGATTTGTGCTGCCCAAACCAAACTAGGTCTAACTGCAATTCCCTCTTTTTGTTGTGGATTTTTTGGTGGTGTTTGTACTGTTTTCAATGCTCCCAGTTTTCATTTTGTTCTTGCCTGGGTACAAGGTGCAGGGTGAGATAAAAAGGGATATCCAAGGCCAGAGATCTCTCTTTAAGACAGAGTGGCCATTCCCTGTGCTCTGTTACTGTTCAATGCCCAAGGTGATGGAACAACTTCTATTTTGGTTAAGTGTATTTACGTAACTCCACTCATCCAGGAACATTAATTTTACTCTTTCCAGTCTGAGTAACTGTAATAATGCAGGAGAACACTGAACTTCAGTGCATTTACAGCACAGATGCTGCAGTCTGTCACCTTGAATACATCCTGTCATTTAACACCCTCAGTGCTTCCAGGCAGAACATTTTGCATCCACTTTATCCTTTATTTCTAGTGTTGTAAAGTTCCATGAGGATCCTGCCCTCCCCTGCAACGTTCCCATTAATATTTTTAATGCTTAACACTCCCAGTAGTCCCTCACAGCAGTGAGCATCACTGAGCTGAAAACAAACATCATTCAGAGCTAAATAGTCATCACAACGTGAATGTGAAAGACTGATTGGTAACTGGTGAGGCACTGAAGGTTTAGGTCTGATAGAAACACCAGAAAGGAGATATTTATGCTTTGAGGAAAAGCACATCCTCAGGCTGTTTCCCCACTGAGACCAGAGCAGAGAACCCCCCTGGTTCTGGCAGATAAATAGACCAGAAAAACGAAGCCAGGCAGGGAGTTCTTGATTTCCTCTCTGCAGTTCAGTGTTAACTACACACCATGGTACATAAACCACCCCAGGAGTCACCTGGGCCAGGGCTTGGGACACCAAGGCTTTGAAAACAAAAAAATCAGAGCTGCTTTATGTTCATCTGCCTGGAAAACCATACCCAGCAAGGGGCAGAAAGGACCATGTGGCTCACAGATGCTTCCTCTGCAGACTGTGGAAGAGTTTTCCTGCAGCACTTGAGGGTTTATCCCACTGGTTTCCAGTGAAAGTTGATGATCTAAACACAGTAAAGTGACTTCTGGAAGTAACTGCTCAGCTCTGCTATTGGGCTAAGTCAAGCTCAACTAAACTCTCTGAGAATAAGCATTTTAACTTATTTAATGCACTTAAATGATATCCTACATAGAATGGTTTTATCCAACACAGAACCATAAAAACATGGGATATAAATCTGCAAGTATCCACTCTACTACTGCTAGAGCTGGGAATGTTTCCAAAAGCACAATGTTTTCTTGGAAAGGGATAATTGAAGAGGTGAGCTTAGGTGATAATTTCTGACAACAAGCACAGGGATGCCAACCTGAACATATTTGATGATAGACTGCCCAAAGAACACAGACAGTCTGCTCTGCCTTCTGCCATCCCTTCAGAACACTCCCAAAGGTGAAATGTAATTAAATACTTAGAAAAGGACTTTTGACAAGATCCCAGGGAAGTGCTCAAAGCCCCCAAAATGCTGCAGCTGAAAACTAATCAGCAATTCTACTCTGAAACCCGTTGCAAATCCATGCTGGATTAATTCTTTGTGTTGAATGTCAGGAGATAGGTGGTAAAACAGACTATAGAAAGATAATTTTTTGAGATAAAGTTCACTGATAGTTTGTTGTATTTATTAGTCAGAGTGTTATGGCTTTAGAAGACAAGATAGTCCTGAGCCACATTCAGATGCACTAATGCACTGTTGTATTTAATTTTACAAACACCACCAATAACACTGGAACCACCCAGCTGATGAAATATGACTTAGCACAACCAGCTCTGGCAAAACTAATTAAGAATAACCAGAATAACTGTCATTCCAGTTTAATTATAAGTAATACCCTCACACACCTGAGAAAAATATCAGAAGGAGAATTTATCAGTGTTATAATTCTAGGAAGTTTTACAGCTACTAATGGTCTCAACTCACTGTATCCAAAACCATCAAACATAGGAAGTATCAGGCAGAGAAAGGAAAAATAAGGAGAAGCAAAATATCTACTTTATATTCCAAAAGTAGGAGGATCTCAAGGAGTCCCAACAAACAAAGGAAAGGAAGAGACTTGCTTTGGAGAAAGCACAATACAAAACCTTACACCAATAATTATCACCTAGACATAACTGACCAATCCTATCTACTAAGAGAAAAACACTTCTCCCTAAGCCAGCTTTCAGTAAATGCTGCTCAAACACTTGCAAGAAATCTAGATATAGCATTGCCTTCCTTTAAGAGGATTCTCAGATCATTGAAGGCAAGAAAAGGACAGAAATCCTTAATTTATAGCACTAGCTGGAAAAACTTTTGAACAACTCTGGCAGATCAGTAATAAATTACTGTTATCTGGCTGCATATTCCCACCTACTGTCTCATGTAATGTGGAAAGAATGAAAAAGGAATAGAGGCAGAAAGGAGCAGCACATAAAAACAGCTTCCTCAAGTCCCCAGGGAGGAAAGGGAAAATGCCTTTAGGGTTGTTTTGCATGAGCAGCAGCCACATTAAATGTACCATCACATCACCACGGTGGGCACTGGAAAGCTTCTATAGCTTCAAAGTCTCACCTGAGACAAGAAGTCACTAAATCCACCTCCAGAGCCAACATTCCCCCTGCTTTGGCAGGGAGCAGCCAGGGTCACTTAGTCAAGTCAGGAGCAAAAGGAAAAGGGGCCAGAGACAGATCTGGAAACGAGGAGACAGCACAAAGTGCTTCCAGGACACAGAGCCAAAGGCAAGGTTATACAAAAAACACGGATATGGACATCAAAGCCCTGCCAGGACACAACCAACCTACCTCTGTGGGTCCATGGGCACCAAGGAGGCAGAGCCAGGGAAGGGCTGAGAACTCAAGACACAGCTCTGGAAGAGGGGAAGCTCCAGGCTCCAGCTTAAATAGGTGCCTGGTCCCAGCAGGGTGTTTGTAGGGTCCCAGGTGAGGCTGGTCAGGGTGATTGAGACCCTGTGGATCATTCAGAGCCCTGGCCCCAAGCAGGGTGTTTGTAGGGTCCCAGGTGAGGCTGGTCAGGGTGATTAAGACCCTGTGGATCACTCAGAGCCCTGGCCCCAAGCAGGGTGTTCCTGGGGGTCCCAGGTGAGGCTGGTTAGGGTGATTGAGACCCTGTGGATCACTCAGAGCCCTGACCCCAGGCAGGGTGTTCCTGGGAGTCCCAGGTGAGGCTGGTTAGGGTGATTGAGACCCTGTGGATCACTCAGAGCCCNGATCACTCAGAGCCCTGACCCCAGGCAGGGTGTTCCTGGGAGTCCCAGGTGAGGCTGGTTAGGGTGATTGAGACCCTGTGGATCACTCAGAGCCCCTGGCACACCTGGGGCTGGATCCTGCTCAGTCTTTGTCCCCCCAGGTAGTCCCCAAAACCCCACAGCTTTGAGGCTGCTTCAGGGTATCTGTGGGGTTTGGTTCCTGTCCTCTGTGGGACCACCAACAGCCCTGACCAGCTCCTCTGGGACTCCCAGATCTTGGGTTCCCTCCTGGCACCTTCATCCCTGTCCCAGCAGTGCAGTGGGTGCTGGTGTCCAGCTCTGGCTTTGACTGAGGGGGCTCAGGCACCTCCAACCTCCTCCCTCGCCCTGTGTGAGCACAAGGTCACCCCTTCTGACAGGTAAGGAATGTTTTGTGGGCTCTGGGATAAAGGTTTTGCCTCTTCCTTGGGCTGCTGGAAGCAGGGAGGGCTCTGAGAAGGCAGGAGCAGCAGCACCTTCTCTGGGGGAGATAATGGAGTCTCTGTGCTCCTAAATCAGACACCCAAACACCTCCTTTCCAGAGCATAAACCAGGCTGGAATCAGAAGTACAAAAGAAGGTGTGGGATGATTTTCTAGACATAGCACAGCTGAAGGAAGAGGAGTTCAATTAAAGCTGAAGAAAGGAGAGAAGAGCTCAGTTGAAGCTCAAAGGGAGACAAAGAAAAACAGTCTGTCATGTTTTCTTCCCAACAGCTCAAGAAATTTCCCTTTGCATCAATCTGTACATGTTCCTTTGGACTCGAACCTCTCTGTTTCTTTCAGTTATTTAGTCATTTGAATTTCAAAACAATCTTCCCAATACTGACTTAAACCATTCCCTTTGAGTCAATACATATTAACTTTTAAAGCAGAAGATACAGAAAATGCTATTTAGAAACCAAAGGTAAAGCAAATCAGGGGGAAAACTTCCCATGACAGCTTCTTGATCTTTTCAAAGGCTTTGCCCAAACTACTCTGGCCAAAGCTACCAGTTAAATTCAAGGTGCATTGGCAAAGAGCTTCAGTATCTCCTGAAAATCCTTTTTTTTTTTTTTTTTAAATATTGTTTCCTTCATTTAACCAGTTTCAAGGACCAAATCCCTCTTCCAGCTCAACCTCTGCCAATGGAAATTTCTAAGCCCTCTCAAAGCGTTTTCCTCCTAAATCACCAATTAGAAGGGAAGACAGTGACAACCAAAAACTCTCGAGTTTGAGACCAGCAAAAGATAGAAAGAAAAAAAAGTTTTCTAGTTATCTGAAAAAGGGTTTATCTGAGTGATTATGAAAACATCATTTGTCCTGGAAACCTCTCCAGGCTGCAACTGTGTCAACATCATTACTACAGCATTTTTCCCTTGCTGGTTGGGGGATCCTTGGTGGTGTTGCCAAGTGTCCTCGTCCCAGATATAAACCTGAGCTGTTTTCCTTGCTCAAGGGTTTCCTGTAACTCTTCCCTCTGTCCTTCATAAGCTTTAAATATGGGCTGTGGGGCAGAGTGGGTGTGACAGATTATTACTAAACCACTGCACAAGCAGACAAACTTCTGGAAATGTGGCAAGAAGGGCATTCTAAAGTTCATCATTTACTTTCTTTTTTTCCTGAATTTATATTAATTCCCGGCTCCCATAATTTATCACACATTGACTGTTTGAGTTTTGCCTTCCAGCCCCAAATATTGGAGTATTTGAGCATGAATATCTTTTTTTTTTTCCTTCCCTAATTTTAGGCATTATAGAGAAAAATCTGGGACACGGGAAACCCAAAATTTCAGAAGCTAAAAGGAAAAAAAAAAAATCAAGTGATTAAGGCATCTTGTGATTAAGTTTTTTTTAATGCCTGGGCAAAGCAACACTGACTCATTGTAGCCATGTCTAATGTCCCCAAACAGCCCTGACAAGGCCAGTGCCTGGCCAAGATTTATCCTTAAAAGTTCCAGCTGTTTACGAGGTATTTGAGGGGGGGGGAAATATGTGGCAATAATTATGTTGCTTCCGGCCGAAAAATGGTTGAAAGGATTTTCCTACAAATTCCTTAAAATAAGTGAGCAAAACCAACTGTGGGCAGGAACTAAACAAGGCCAATTTGCAAGAAAAATCAAGTTTAGGGCTGAAATCTTGCTGCCCTTTCGGCTGTGGCTGGAGCTCCCCTGGGTGTTCTTGGGGTAACCTTAGGAAATAAGGGGCCATTGGGGTTTTTATCACACAAAGCTGCCTCTGTGGAGCATGAAACTTGTTGTTCTGTTGTTGTAGAGTGGCAACACTGCAGAATTTTCAATGCTAAGCCCAAAGGTAAAACACTGAAAAGAAAACAAATGTATTACAGATGCTTTCACAGGTTTGGGGGATCCCATTTTTATGCTCTTTCTCTGCAGTTCCAGCCAGCTCTTGGCAAGGCTGCTGTACAAACTGAACTGCCTGACTTAAAGACTGACCCCAGATCATCTCTGCTGCTGGGTTCTACCAAAGTCCTCTGGAATCAGTGGCTGGACTTTAAAAGATGAAGCCTAAAATTCTTCCTAGGTCCTGTTTTAATCCAGCTCCTCACCTCATCTCTCCCTGTCCTTAAATGGTTGCTCTGGGGAAGATCAGGAGGAGAAGCTGTAAAATGGGTTGTCCTGCTGTATTTTAATGGTCCAAATGCCTCTGTTTTCTTGTCTTCCAGCTCTAAAAAAGCTTTTAGCTCAGTCCTTCCCCTTATAAAGTCACATATAACATAGAGAAAGGGAGTGGAACTAGATAAACACAGTCATTGGAATCATTTAAAAAAAATTGGTGGCTTCTCCACTATTTTTTTTAGTTCCCAAAAAGCCATCCAAGGATAATTTTGTAAAACTCAGTGAGATACCTTTGGAATTTGTTCTGGCTTTGCTCATTCATGACTTTGCATGTTCATTTGGGTTACACCCCCTGTGTGTCTTGCACAGGCTGTGCATCCTTCCTCAGCCCAAAACTGGTTCTCTACAAATGCTTAAGCCCTGAACTGCAGATATTTGGTGCACGAGACAGGATTAACCTCAGTTTATTGTCTAGAATTTGGGTATTAAGCCTAAGTGAAACATCTGTCTTATTTTACCATCAGTGAAGACAAAAGTACCCTAAAAGAGTGATTTATTACATGGACTTGCACTGCTGCATTTGGTAGGAGGGAATCAAAAAGCACATTTCTGCCCTAGACTGTCCAGCACTATGAAATGACTTGAGGGAAAACACAGTTTAATTTGTCTTTTCCAAATGTACAGTTAAATATAAACCCCTCTTTAAGGATCACTTTGATCCCACAGGGATCTGGAGTCCCCCTGTGAAGATTTTTGGATGTGCATCTTTATTGTACATCTGGGTTTAAGAATCCCAGTGTGCAAATAAAGCAGCTTGGCTTGACTTGCAGGCAGAGAGCCCACAGTGTGTTTATAGCAACAGTTCTTTTGGCTCCAATTTATCTGAAGAGTCCCACTTTTGGTTTAATTAAATTCTGTATAAATCAGAAGTAAAGTTATATTTAAAACTGGAGAGTTCTCCTGATGTAGAACATTTTCAAGAGTGCTGTGGTTTGTAGGGAAAGAGCATCAACCAGGCAGGGCAGACTGAGAAAAACAAAATCTGAGCAATATCCTGGACCTATGTGCAGGCAAAACTCAGGCCAGGTCCTGTTGGCTGCACAAAAGGCCCCAAAACCAAATAATTTGGAGTTCCCCAAGGAAATGTAAATGCTGATGCAGTCTGGAGGTGAATTTTTTGGCTGTAAGATGTCCTGTCTTGGGAATTTCAGGAGGGTTTTCAGAGCTGAGGTGGTTGCAGAGCCACAGACACTCCTACCTAAGACTGTCCTGTCCCTGCATGTGAGTTCTGTGGGAGGAAAGGGCATGGCAAGCACAGAGGGATGTGTGTGTGCTGTAAATTTTGTATTGCAGGGGCACATTCAGATGACTGTGGGTGTGTTAAAGATGTGACACACAGCAGAGTGCCAGGGAGATTAAGAGAATCCTCAAATTCTTGTATCTTGGAAGATGAAAGGCAAAACACAGGAGTAGTATGGGAGAAAGTACACCAGGGTGTCTTTGTGAGGTTTGCTGTCCTTAGAGCTTCCACCCCTGCGTTCACATGGAATCACAGGATCAATAGGGCTGGAAAAGACCTCCAAGATCTCGCTGAGTCCAATCCAAGCTGTGCCCCATCCCCACCTTGTCCCCCAGCCCAGAGCACTGAGTGCCACAGCCAGTCACTGCTTGGACACCTCCAGGGCTGGGGACTCCACCACCTCCCTGGGCAGCCCCTTCCAGTGCCTGACAACCCCTTCCATGAGGAAATTCCTCCTGATGTCCAACCTGACCCTCCCCTGGCACAGCTTGAGGCTGATTCCTCTTGTCCTGTTGTTTGTTATTTGGGAGCAGAGCCTGATCCCCCCCCGGCTCCCCCCTCCTGTCAGGGAGTTGCAGAGCCAGAAGGTCCCCCCTGAGCCTCCTTTTCTCCAGGTTGAGCCCCTCCAGCTCTCTCAGCCTCTCCTGGTGCTCCAGAGCCTTCCCCAGCTCTGTTCCCTTCTCTGGACTCCCTCCAGCCCCTCAAGGTCTTTCCCACGTTGAGGGGTCCACACCTGGACACGGCACTCAAGGTGTGGGCACATCACAGGCTCCATTTCACTCCATGACTTAAAACAGCTCCAGAGAGAAATCCAAGTGGCCCTTTCCTCCCCACAAAGTGCACCTGAAGGGCATCTTTTCTCCTGCCTCTTCCAAAATCCCTTTCTCAAGTGCTCCAAGCTCTGAGGATGACCTGGGTAAATCCTCCTCCCCAGGGATTCTCCTGGTCCACTGCACTTTATTATCCAGGCATGAGAAGCATAACTTCAGTGTAACCAGAGCACATGAGCTGGATCCAGATTTGAACACCAGGCTCTCACCACAGCATAAGGCAGCTCCCCCTGTGTCTGTGCTGCTCAGCTCAAAGTAATAAATGACCATAATGATACCACAGAGAACGGAGGAGAGTGCTGTTAGTTCCTGCTGGGAATTCCTGCTGCTTTCATTCTCATGTGAGTGGCATCTCATTTGGATCTGAGGAATCCCATCATATTTCCATCAAATATTTCACAGTAGCCAGTCCTCTTCATTTATTACCGTGATTGTTCAGCATCTCATTGCTGACAATTAAATTTTTCTAATGTATTTGTTATAAATGTGCATAGAAATAACACAAAATTGGCTTCATGTTCTGCTGTCTGGCACCATTTTCCTTTTGCTGTGCAACAGAAAGTGCAAATGGATGTGAGAAGTGTTTAAGTCTCTAAGATCTAATTTGGGGATCTACATCCAAATGGACCTAATTTTTCCTTGCACAATACAACCATATGTTGAAAGGTTGCCCAGAGAAGCTGTGGCTGCCCCAGCCCTGGAAGTGTCCAAGGCCAGGTTGGACAGGGCTTGGAGCAACCTGGGCTGGTGGAAGGTGTCCCTGCCCATGGCAGGGGGTGGAACAGGATGATCTTTAAGGTCCCTTCCAACCCATCCCATTCCATGGTTATAAAATGTAAATCCCTGGTGTAAGGGGGAGTTAGGGAAGGTGAAAAAGCAAAAGCAAAGCACTCTGAGTGACCCAGCCCTGGCTGGAGGTTGTGAACAGGAGCCCAGGGGAACTGGCATTAAACAGGCTTAGGAGCAAAGCTTGGAAAGGACTTCTGTGGTCAGGGTGAAGGCACAGGGGAGGGATAAAAAAAGGTGACTCAACCAGTTAGTTTGGAGGCAAGTTTTGCTCTGCCTTGGAAAAAGAGCTAAAAGCAGTTGTTGTAGTTTAGTCAATATATCAACGTTTTGGAAACGGTGAATGGAAACTTAGAAATAAGGAGCACAGAGAGTTTGGACAACTCAGGCTGGTGGGGATGGATGTGTTTAGGCTGCTTGGCTAGTTCAGGTGAAGGACTAGATCAGCAAAGCCTGCAGAGCTGTTTACATCCATCCTCCCCTGCAGCAAACATTCCTCCAGGAATGTGTACGTGCACAGAACTCAACAGG
Source organism: Lepidothrix coronata (assembly GCF_001604755.1). Taxonomy (NCBI): domain Eukaryota; kingdom Metazoa; phylum Chordata; class Aves; order Passeriformes; family Pipridae; genus Lepidothrix; species Lepidothrix coronata. Next base: position 1,120,248 of record NW_016690340.1, on the reverse strand, counting down.
CAGAGTCATGGTGAAAAATTGTGTTGAAAAACCAAACAAAATTGGTCCTTAGCCTGCAAGTGATACCTCTGTGAATGTCTTTAGCAGAAGGAAAGAAGAACTTGATGTGAAAAGAAGGTTTTTCTGTCCCCTCTTCCTTCTCTTTCCTGGTGCAAGCTCAGTATGATTGGTTTGATGCTGGGCTTGCTCTCCAACACGCCTGTGGAGCAGGAAAGCAGCCCCGTGGTCAGGTCATCCAGTTTGACCAATTTTCCTCATGTAAATGAAATTATGTCTACATTATCCTCACCCCTAAACAAGGTTTCATTTTCCATTCTCTAATCTTTTATCTCCTTGGAGGAAGAAAGATTTATTTTCAGAAGAGGAACAAATAGGAAGTAAGGAGGGGAAACCCATTCTGTGGTCAGAGTGGTCTCATTCAGCATTTTGTTTCTTCTCTGAAATCTGCTGATATTGACTTTTTATATATTCATTATTTTCAATATTTTTTATTTATTTATTATTCTATTTCCCTATTTATTTATTTTTATTTTATATTATTATATTTTATATATATATATATATATATAGGGGGGTTTGATCTTGTATCTTTTCTCAGTTGCTTAAATCTCCTAAAAGTGGGTAAATCCCAGCTGATCACATCACTTGCCTTATGCTGGTTCCAGGTTATTTCTCTTTGTGTCTCATCTCCCTGTCACTCACTCTCATCCAACTTGCTCATAAATCCTGATGCTACTTTGTCCATCACTTCTTGCCTCCCCTCATCACAGCAAAGAAAATCTGGGATGCCTCCTCTCCTGATCCACTTCCTGAAGGAAAGAGAAATCAGGGAAGAACTAATTGCTTTGCTCAACCAGCAAAAGGGGAGAGGAGGGGAAGTGATAATGGACCAGACTTGCTTCCAAAAGTCAGAGATTGAACCAGGCCTATCTATCTACTGTTGACTTGAAACAATTTAAACTCCCAGAGCTGGGCTCTGGCTGAAGAAGCTTTGAGTCAGTGCTAAGAATGTGCAAACATTCAGATAAGATAAGGCTCCCTGAGCTTTTCTTTCACAGTCCTGAGGGTTTGAGGCTCTACTGGAATAAGAAGTGCTGTGAGCAAACATCCTCCTGGTGATATATTTGGGGTTTTATTTGCTCCCTGCCTTCAGAACTCCCCCATCCTGGGCTCCTTCCTTCCTGATGGGCAGGACTTCATGGAGAGCAAAGCACTTGAGGGAAGATGAAGAGCCGTTGGAGGAAGCCTGGAAGAGAAAAACAGGGATGATCAAAGGTTTAAAAACAACTGTGACCTTTGGTGTGTGACGGGATGAACGGGGTTTATGAAATGTGGAGAGAGACAGAATGTTCTTAAAATACAGAAAAGTTAGCGGGAAAACATAAAAATGTTCTCCATGGGCAGAGTAAATAAGAACAGAACTGAAAGTTTTAAATCACAGGAAAGGATGTTTTCGGGAATATAAGAGATGTTCTGAGGAGTCTGAGGCACTGAATTGCCATGGGGTGTGTGGCATTGATGTCACTGGAGAGTTTTAAGGACAGAAGGGTCCAACTGGCTAATTAATGCCAGTCCCAAATCTGTAGGGGAGAAAATATCCCACTTTCAAATCAGTGGGATATTATGAAGAACATCCTGATGTGGGTTTGCTTTCCAGTCTCCCCCCCTAAACCAGAGAAGTTTACTACAGTAAAAACATTTTGACAGCAAAAAGATCTTTAAAATATTGACATATTTAATCCCAAGTTTTGCAAAGATGATGTTTTGTGTGTTCTTCAGCTTTTGGTGAAAGCTGAAGTGCTCTTTTCTTTTCCTGAAATAGATGATGGCCATGGAAGCACATGAGCATTTTCTTTCCAGTTCTCTTCATGCTTAGAACAGCATTGGAATCCAAACAGGTCCTGTGTGGGTTTTATGATGGTGAATAAAAATCAGTGTTTTACTGGAGACACAAACCAGAGCTTTGTCTTTGCCATGCTGGTCATCTCAACATAGCAAATCCAGACTTGTGCCTTAAGGGGACTTTGATTTTAGATGTTGTTCCAATGGCTGAGGTCTTGATCTTGCAGGATGAGGTACTGACAAAGTTCCACCAAAATATCAGTTGGCTTGGGGTGACCTGAAGCTGTCCAAGACCAAGAGAAAAGGAACAAGAACTGCTTTTCCTTCCTCCAAGCACAAGTGGCCTGACAGTAGCATTGGCCAAAACCACCAGGACAGGCTCAGGAAGAAGAGACTTTGGGAGTGCTGTGGGCTGGGCTGGAGCAGGTTCAGCCCTGCCTGTGCCTGGTGGAAGGGGAAGGGGCCTGCCCTGAGCTGCAGAAGTGCTCAGGTTCTGAACCCCTGAGGCTGGTGGGCTTTAGGACTGGGCTCTGTGAGCACCCAGCTCTGAGAACGGGCTCAGGCTCAAAGTGCCTGTGCAGTGTGAGCAGAGCTGTTCAGTGTTCTGGGTCAGAGAGAAGGATTGTGGTCATGGTTGGTTGATGATTTTACACAAACCACCATTTTTTATCTTTTGATTGCTTTGCAATCCTGAGTTGAACCTTCCATTTGTCAGGTGCTGTTTGTTTTTACTGGTTACTCATTTGTTCACGTTCACAAAACCAGAGACTTATTGATTGTCCTCATGTGTAAGTTCTTTTCAGCAAAGAACAACATTTGGGGAAGTATTCCTCATCATGCCACATCCCTGGAAGTGTCCAAGGCCAGGTTGGACAGGGCTTGGAACAACCTGGGATAATGGAAGGTGTCCCTGTCCATGGCAGGGGGTGGGACTGGATGAGCTTTCATCATCCCTCCCAACCCAAACCATCCTGTGATTCTGTGATTCTACCACGATTAGAGAGAACAAGCTCAGTTGTGCAGCACTGGGAACATACAAAAAGTAGGAGAAGCCCAAAGAATCATCTTGCTTTAATGTCTGATGCTCACTCAGATGAGGACACAGTTTCTGAATCCATGTCATTAAGATCATCTCTGGGTACATCCCACATTTGTGTTGGGACCAGTGTGTTGTTTATGCTTGGCCTGGGCAAGTTCAGCAAAAGGAGGAGTTTTCACCCATCAAGAGTAGGATTGGCAAGAGCTGGCAGGATGCTGGGATGCCTCCTGTAGGCTCCCAAATATCTGGGAAAGCCCAGATGAAGTTCACTTGATTTGTTGCATGTCACTGTGTTAGAAAGTTTGGCTACTGATTTAGTAAATGTAAATAAATGATATATGTCTGACCAATGTTTGGGGCATGAAGTATAAACTACAAGGCCCTGCTTGGAAGTGAAATCTGGTCCTCTTCATTAACTCTTTGCTGCAGAGAAAAAAAAAAAAATCAAATATTTAGAATTCACCCACGTAAGAGAAAACAAATTCTCTGCCTGACCACGGTAAGGACACTCCAGAACAGCAAGATTTGTTTATGCCTGGTCTTGACAAGACACTAAACTCCCACTCGAGTCCTTGTGGGGAATCCTGGAGCCCAAAGGGGTACACAAATCCAAATTTGACAAATCATCCCCCTTTCTGGATGGGCAGGAGCAAGGCTATTTAACTAAACATTCCTGACCTTTGCAGAAAGAGGCAATTGAAACCTTGTTGTGGAAAAAGTGCAACATCCTTTGGGGGAAACCTTTCCAAAGTGTTGCTAAAGTTTGTTTTGTGGAAGCTTTCAAACAAAGCCTCTCTGGCTGATGGGTCTGTAGGTGTTGCATCCAAACCTGGAACAAAGGCTGGTGCACTGCCTGTAAAAAATTCAGCTGTGGACATGACATTGCTTCAGTGTGGGGAGGTGGGAAGAATTCAGTCCTAAAAAGAACACAAACATTGATTGATGCTGTTGGAGGAAACAGGAAAAAGGGCTGGAAAGGTCTTCCAAGATCATGTCCAGTGTGTGGCTCTGTCAGGGCTCCATATCACAATGGAATCCATAAATACACCAAGATGGATTGTCAAAGCAAGTTCCACTGCTCCTGGGAGGCTGTTGCTTTAAAACCTGACCTGTGGTGGTTAAAATTAATATCTCCAGCCTTGGCATATTCCTGCCCAACTCATGGCCATTTATTAATGACAGCTTTGAGCAAGGCTCCCAAACTTCATTTCATCAAGATTAAGTTCTTGTGCCAACAGCATTTTTTTTTTACCTGGCTCTCTCCCTTCCTGACATTTATACTCATAAACACCTCTCCAAATATGATGCCACCGTGTTCCATTGCCAGGTGACAGAGAACTGGATTAACAGGACAACAAACCCTTCCCTGCCTTCCCATCAGAAACAGTTTTTTAACCCTCTCCAAAAATTTCCTACATTTTTAAGTTTCTTCTTCCTCATTTGCTTTCTTCTTCCTCATTTGTTTACTTTATCCATGTTTTCCTCATTAGCTCCTGGTCTGTTCCAGGCCATCCTTTCTGGGATAAGCAGCATCCCTATCACATTCCTTTAGCTCTGGCTTTGCCAGACCCGGCTCCCCCTGGTTCTGAGTCACTCGTTTGCCCCCTTTCCTCAGTTCACCTCCAGGAGTCCCCTGGGATGAGGAAATGCCTTTCCAACATAAAATGCTCTCCTGCTCAGTAATTTCTTTTTTATAATTGGGAATGTTTCTAGAAGGGACGCATTTTTAAAAATTCCAGTGAATTTTTCCAAGCTGCGTGTTTGATTTACTGGAATATTCCATTGGCACCAAAGGTGGGATTTTGTGGTGTTCTCTGCCAGCATCTTGGCTCTTGGGAAATTCTGGATTTTTTCATTGCCATGGATTTACTTCTAGAGCCCTTTCCCTCTGTTAAATCAAGCTGAAGCAGATTATTTTCCTCTAGGCCAGAGGGATAATTGCTCTATCACTTCAAGTTTCAAATCTTATTTGTAATTCCCAGAATATCCTCTGGATATCCTGTAGCCTCTCTGGATAAAGTGCTTTCTTTTTATTGATTTTTTTTTTTTTTTAAGAAATGCACTTTTAATGCACTTTCTCAGTTTTTCCAAAAGATTCCCTCCAATATTTTATTATTTGTGCTAAACTGGGCAATGTGCTTCTGATATGGGCCTTTATTAACACAGATATGACACTAACAAGGAGAAATTCCAAACACTAGAACACAGGCAAAAGATCCCTTTGGTTTTTCCTGCACTTTGCATTTTTAGGGAAAGACCTTGAGAAGAATCCAAATGCAATTTATCCTGATGGGGTGGCAGCGAGGGCAGGGAGGGTCAGTCTGTATTTTATTGCACCAGCTGTAGGAGAAGCTTCTCTATGACACATGTGCCACCTCCTTGTAGGGCTGCATGAAGGGAAGCTCTGCTCCAGAGGGAGGCACATCCTTGGAGAAGGAAAGTGGGAGAACAGGGGGGTTCTATTACAGTGTCCAAAGGAGGGACATGAACATGGGGCAGGGCTTTGATTTGAAGGCATGTGAGGACACTGAGGGCACTTGGGGTGTTCAGCTGGACAAGAGGAGACTGAGGGGAGAGCTCATGGCAGTTCCAGCTTCCTGGGGAGGGGCAGAGGAGGGGCAGGGACTGAGCTCTGCTCTGGGGGGACCAGGGACAGGACCCAGGGAATGGCCTGGAGTTGTGTCAGGGCAGGGTCAGGTTGGATCTCAGGAAAAGGTTCTTCCCCCAGAGGCTGGTTGGGCACTGACCAGGCTCCCCAGGGCAGTGGGCACAGCCCCAAGGCTGCCAGAGCTCCAGGAGGGTTTGGATGATCCTCTGGGGCACAGGGGGTGACTCCTGAGGAGGGTCCTTTGCAGGGCTGAGGGTTGGACAGGATGATCCTTGTGGGTCCCCTCCAGCTCAGCCCATTCTGTCATCGTGTGGTTCCATCTGCCCCTCATCCCTGTGCCAGGGTACAGAGGGGATGTGGGTGGGGGCAGCCCCAGAGGAGCAGCAGGACAGAAGTATTGGGCATATTTATGATGCTGGGGTGTGACTGGCACCCAACTGTTGGACATGGCACACAGCCAGGGTCTGGCACTGCCAAGGCACATCTTGTGTCACTGTCAGCACACACCCTGTGCCCCAGGGCACCAGAACTGGGGGTTCACAATCCCCATTAATGCTCACCAACAACCCCCCTGGGGAGCCCCTCAGCTGCTGGGTGTTGCTCCCTCATGGCTCAGTCCGTGCTGTGAGATCCAAGGACACACTGTCCCACTTGTCCTGCCTCTGGCCTGGCTTGGGCTGTGCAAATATTAACATTGGCTTTTCCCTTTCCCAGCCTGCCTCCTCCCATGGTAAGACACCTCAGGGATGAATAATGTGACCAGCATTCCTTTTGGTGGGGTTGGAAAGTGAGGCTTTCCTAGAGTTAGATCCAGAGTTGGCAGGAGCCTCTGCTGCCACTCTTGGCTTTTTGGACTTTCCAGAAGCAGCAGCAGCTTCTTTTCCTTTGGGGCAGCAGAAGGGCTTCTGGAGTCACTGGGCACCAAAGAGTTGCATTTGAGGGTATTTCCTTCGAGGTAATAATGCTGCTGAACATGAGATTCCCTCTGTTCTGCTCTGGAGCTGTGTGGGATTCAGGCAGTCCCATGGTGAAGGGTAAAGGATGGGATTAACTATGGAAGGAGGCCCTAAGCAAGACTTCCCTGCTAAACTAAAGTCTAAAACTTGTTTGTGGGTATTATCCTGACCAAAGGGGACTATCTAGGCCATACCAGTTAAAACCTTTGGTGGGAAGAAGGAAACGTGGTTGATTCATAAGAAAAGAGGGTCAAAAAACATACAAATGTTATATTCATAAATATGGAACAAATCTTGACATCTCGTCCTAAATCTAATTGCAGCCCTCTTTTTATAGACTGCTCAGAGCTTGCTGAAAATGAAATTAAAGCAGCTTTGATTTTGGCTAAAACATAAAGCTCAAACACTGAAATAGCATGGAAAGGCATTTTTCTTATAGTAATTTCTGACCACATGAAAATAAGGAAGTACTACAAATCTTTCAAGAAAGCCTGACTTTATGAGATTTCCAGCATCATTTCCAGATTAAACAGATTTGGCTCAATGCTCAAGCTTCCTCAGGCTCATCTGAACCAAACACATTTGCTGAGATTTATGTCAGTTTGAGCTTTACTCCTTATGAGTCTTATTGCAGTTTTTTGAAAGCTCTATTTGTGGGTGTATTTAGGGGAACTGCAAAAGGCTCAGCCCGAATCTCAAAAGCCTGGATTCAGCTTTCAGCAGCAAACCCGGGATCACTGAGCAGATCAGGGAGAGTCTGACAAACTCTGGACAAAGTTACAAGGAAAGGGAGTCCAGGTTGGATTTTAATTTTGACTTTACTCAGTTTAGAGAGGAGAGAACGTTGAGGAATGGGAATGCTGTCGTTAGGATTCCTTGGGTAGCTGGGATTTTTAGCTGGATGGGTAACTTCTGTAAAATATTTAGGCATCCAGGGGCTGTTGATTTTAATCAGAGGTAAGGAAAATCTGCTGGTGGTGTTGTCTCATTGCTTTCTGAGCTGATGTCAGTAATGATTTCATGATCCTGCCCAAGCCAAAGCTCAGATATTGTCACTGAGCTTGGTGGGACCATCCTACAAGGGGGGGCTGAATTATTGCTTCTCTGCAGAGGGATTTAGGTGCATATTCCAGGTTCCAGGAAGGCTTGTGGTGGGTTGATGTGGGGAATGAGGCTGAAGAACTCGAGCCCAAGTAAGATCTCACCTCTCTGCTTGGAGGATCCCTCTGGACACCAGAGGAGTGTTAAAGACTGTGAATTCTGTTTTACCACTGGGATTTGTTGGACTAGTTAAGGATTTTTTTGGTTGTTCTGGAGAAAAGGTGATTGAATAAAGGCCAGGGAGATCTCTCTTTTTTTGTAATTTATTTGAATACCAGTGATATGCAGAGTCACAGTGTCTCCTCTAGGAAATAAATACTCCTTTGGATGCTCTCTCCGGGTTCATTTGAATGTGAATGCACTGAGGTTGCACTGTGGAAAGGCTGCATTTACCTCCCTGAATGCAGTGTTTTGCTCCCAGAGCAAATTTCTGGGCTGCAACAAAGGAGATGAAAACACTATTTTCTTATAACTACTGAGATTTATCTACTTTCTTTCATCCTACTTTTTGCAAGAGTCAGATGAAGCTGGACAGGACATGTTTTGTTCATTTTCTAGGGAAAATTATAAAACAACTGAGAGTCTCCAACAGTTTTAAACAGCAAATTCCTGCAAAAATGAAATTGTCCTAATTCAGGAAAAAGAGACTTTCACCATAGTGCCCGTTTTCTAAAAGCAATAATCTGTACCAGAGTGGTATTTGGGGGATTTTGGTTATCATTAAAAGCAATATGAAGTTTATAGAGAGGAGATTTGGCAAAGATGTTGCCCATAACAAAACCTAATCACTTGAGACGTATTCAGTTATAATGAGACCCAAGCTGGATTTCCAAAGGATCTCAGGGCTCCCAGTGAGGAGGATGTTTACAGCTTTGGACCTTCGAGATTTTAACTTGATTATTTGCAGGCAACCTCCTCTGCCTACTTATATAAGAGAGCAGCAGTTGTGTAATGATCAGTGTGAAGTGAAAAGTCACATGATTTGGGGTTTGTTTAAAACTCAGATGCTTCTGGTTTCTTAATAGGTCGCCCCTTTCTTGTCCACACCCTCAAGGAGAGCGAATTTGATAATTTGAAACAGCATTTCATGCTTTATAACTTTGTTATGGCTTCCCAAACCTCCCGGACTGCTGGGGAAACAGCTTCCAGAATTAGTTATCTGGAATAATTACACACTTCTGCTCGGAGCTGGCCTGGCATTGATGGTTCAACAAGAGTTCTCCTGGTGAGCATGTTTGTCCTTGTGCATGGACAGCTTCCCACTGACCAGTTGGCAGAGTTCAGCTTTTAATGAGCCCCAGAGGCTTGGAATGCTCTCAGGAACATGGATGTAACACAGAGGGATGGAAGGATGGATGATCAGAGGCTGCATTCACAAGCAAACACGTGTATACATGTGTGTGACAGAAAATAGACTTCTGGTCAAAACAAATCTGGATGGTGTTCCTGAGGAAATGGGGAATACAATAGTTCCCACACCAAGATCAAAGGGTTTCTGCTGAGTGCCTGGTTAACATTCAGACCCTGCAGAATATTAATGCCCGTGTTTTGGGCCATCCCAGTTCCTATAAGCAGCTTTTTTTTCGAACTGCAGCTCCTCTGGAAATAAAAGAACAGGAGGAAAAACATCTAATTTGTCCTGGATAAGAAATATAGAATAAAATAACTACATTTCCCGTAATGTTCCATTTGATGACTCTTTGTACTTGTAGTAGAAGCCATTGTTTGAGAGACAAATTGAGTGTGGCAGTAAACACAGGAAGGTTAATGAATTACATGATTTCTGGCTCACTTGTTGGAACTGGGAAAACATGAGGGGTTTCAGTGTTTGCAAGTCATAAGTATTTCCATTATCTACCCTGTGCCTCATTTTTCTTTCTCTCCTGGATCTAAGAGTCTCTTCTTTCCTTATTGTTTCTTCATCACCATCATTTCTAGTACTCCCACTGTACCCCTTGCCCTACACCCCAATTACTCGAGTGGCAGCAAATCCTCCTGGTTTTTCTGCTCTGGCAGATCTATTAGAACATATTTCAGATTTATTTTCTCTTCAGGATGTGCTGAACTGAATGGCAAGAGCTAAATAAGTATGAAAAACTGTCTTAATACTGTGGCACTACAATAGTTTCCCTGTTGGTAGTAGGTGACAGCAGAGGTGATCTCCAATATAGGTTTTGTCTCCTGTAAATACAATTCCCCGTTGAAAGAGTTTGAATTTGCTGAGCTTGGCTCTGTTCCTAGAGGCAGTTTTAGCTGAGATGTGGCCTCTCAGCATGGTAGAAGCACCACATCCCACAAACAGCTCCTTCCCTTCACTACAGGACCAGAACTGCCAATATTTTCCACAGTTCCTCTGCCATCCCATTTTGCTGAGTGATGCTGATGGCCACGTGCACGAGCAACATGTCTGTTCTTTAATCTCTGCTTTAGGCTGGTTTAGATTTTCCTTGACACAAAGCAAGCAGAGAACAATGGATCATGCTGTGCCTGATTAAATTCTCTGAGCAAATGTCTTCACGTCCCCTGTGCACCAACTGAGCCAGGGTTACCTCTCTGTAACCACAAGAGAAAGCTGGATCAGCCCGTGGATTGAGCCACAGGTAGTGTCTGAATCCAGCTGCTGGTGGGAAAGGCATTTTCCCCCCTCTTCTCAAGTCTTTTCCTGTACCACAGTGTCCACTGGGATGGCTGTGGGGGCAGAATTACATTGCAAGGACATGTGTCTCCTTCTCTGACAGTCTTCCATGACTTCATGATTTACAGGATAATAAAGTGAAGATCATATGTTGCAGTTACTCCTTGGAGTGGGCAACACAAGCCAGGCCCTGCCCTGGGAGGCAGGACAGCATCTCTGATTTCAGAAACCTTTTGGAAAGAAAAGCAGAGGATTATTAAGTATTGTTTGCATGGAAAGAAGCAGAGTCAATGTCAAAATGGGGAAAAGCAATGTATGAGTGCAAAACAAAAATTGCTGTTTGGTGTATATGTTTGAAAGAGACTTTATCCCTCTGTTCTTTGTCTCCAGTGCCTGAGGAATGGTATTTAATGGAATGGGGCAGACAGGGTCAAGCCAAGACATGGATTTAATTCCTTACCTCCATAAACAAAACCATATTTCTTGCTGAACTCTGCACGACGAGAGGGAGGAGGTGGGGGCAGGAATTTAAACATTACATCTGTTTGCAGAAAAAGAGATGGGAAATGTTGACAGAGGTGATGCTCCTTGCAGGGATTTCTGCCTTTGCCTGGGCACTGGTGTAGCTGAGGGTTTGCACTGTTACACTTGGCTTAGAGCACCACACAGGAACAGCACAGAGGGGATTATCCATGGATCAAACTGCTTCCCCTTGGACACAAAGTGCCCCTCACACACAGACACTGCCAAACACAGCAGCACGTGTGGGACATGATGGGAAGATGCAAAGGAGGAGACAGTGGTGGGAATGCATGCAGGTGAAGTCAGTGGTGACAGTGGTGGAAGCCTGGACAGGAGGAGGCTCAGGGGAGACCTTCTCACTCTCTGCAACTCCCTGCCAGAAGGGGGGAGCCGGGGGGGGTCGGGCTCTGCTGCCAGGAACCAGCAGCAGGACAAGAGGGCACAGCCTTGAGCTGCCCCAGGGCAGGTTTAGGTTGGCCATTGGGCAGAAGTTGTTTGCAGAGAGAGGGATCAGCCCTTGGAATGGGCTGCCCAGGGAGGGGGTGGAGTCCCCGTCCCTGGAGGGGTTTGAGCAGAGCCTGGATGTGGCATCAGTGCCATGGGCTGGGTGACAAGGTGGGGTTGGGTCACAGGTTGGACTCGATGATCTCAGAGGTCTTTTCCAACCCAGTTGATTCTGTGGTTCTGTGATGACAGTGGTGTTTGTTGCTCAGAGGGATTGTGGACTTCACATCCCTGGAAGTGTTGGATGGAACTCTGGTCCAGTGGAAGGTGTCCCTGTCCATGGCAAGAGCTTGGAAAAGATGATCTTTAAGGTCCCTCCAAACCCAACCATTCTGGGATTCTGTAATTTGGTCACTTACAAAGCTGGAACTCAGGTGTCAGGCTGGACAGACCAGTTGCTCTTGACCAACAGAGTGATTCCCCTGGGAATAAAAGGGCAAATAATCAGCAACCTCCCACTCAAGAGAAGCTCCAAATTTGATTATTTTGAATATTTGTGGATGTGTTGGATCCTCCTGGTCCATCAGCCTTGATTTTTGTGTTCCCCCATGGTGTTAATCAGGTGTGGGGGGACTGAAGATGCTGCAGTGATTTGGGGTACCTGGGGCTGGATTTTTTACCAGCATCCTGCTCTGCAATCTTTTGGTGTGTGACAGAATTCATTGTCATGTATCTTCATGCATAGATTCATGCCAAATATTCCAAAATAAATGGAGAGAACCCCATTTATTATTGCATCTTAAATTATACTTGATGGCTGAGAAACAAGGTGCTCAGATTGGGCTGGTGCAGGTATGTAACCTATATCCTAAGCACACAGCTACTTTTACCAGGATTAGGGGCATGGAAAATAGCTACAATTTTAATGTTGAATAGCCTGTTCTGATAGTTATTCCACTCCTGGGTAATTTTCTTTAACCTTTAACTAACCTCTGAGTACAGATCCTTTTCCTGCCACACTTTGGGAAGTTAGAAGGGCTCCCTGAGAACTGGGCAGTTCGAGCCATCTCAGGATTTCTTCAGTGCAGGGAGATTTCCATCATGGAGCTTTCTTGGATGCTCTGCTCTCTCCAGATATATTCCAGCTGCTTCCCACCTCTCAGCTGATGCAGGCTCTTGATATTTTCACGAGGTAAAAGAAGACAGAAGATCCTTACTCCTTTTGCCTCCCCTTTCCTCACACACACAGAGGACTGACAGGAAAATAAGCACTCATATGTCATCTTTAAAATAAGAGGGGGACATGCTTTCCCTGTGAAGTAGTGGAAACACTGACATCATGTTTGGAACAGCTTTTCCCCCCTTTTCCCTTCTAATTGCGCCGAGTTTTTAAAGCCAGGGAATAAAATCTTCCCCTCTGGAGTGGGGGGAAGGTTCCCCATAGGCTGCTGGTTGTCTGGGTTTGCTGTGATTCACTCTGCTCCTTTTGCAGCTCATTGACAAATTCCCAGAACCAGGAGCTGGGAACTTGGGCAGCAAAGGGAGAAAGCAAAGAGTGAAGTCAGTTGGTGAAAGAACACGAGGAGGAAACGTTATTTGTGGAAAATTCAGTGCCTGGTTCCTTATTTTGGTGTTATATTCTACTTCTTTCCACTTTAAAGGAAATGGCTCCTATAGCAGGAATGACTCACTCCTCACATGTTGCCAGTGGTGTGGGTTTGCCAGTTCCTCATTTTATTGGCCTTTTATCTCAGCATGGTGCAAGTGCACGTTCCAGATAAGACCAGGGAGGCAAAGGCAGAGGAGGGAAACAGCAGGGGGTGGAAAAACCAGCATGTTTTTGGTCAAGCATCAGTCCTGTGTGTCTGCAGTGAGAAGCTGCTCTTTGATGCTGTTTGAGCTGCCCTGAAGTAGCATCAAGGGGGTTGTCCTGACTTTTACAGGGTTTGGAGTTGTGCATCCTCACAAGGCAAAGGGAACTCCAGCAGGCACAGTGACAAGCCAGGTACAGCCCTGTGTCAGCTTTCACTGACAACCCTGTGGCAGTGCTAAACATTTTTCTTGTCTGGCTGTGATGACACCTGCTTTCCAGCTCTGGAATGCTCCTCACACAACCCCAAAGGCTCCTCAGTTCTTCCCTGGGGAGAATTTAGCCTTGTGTGAACAGAGGCAAGGGAAGGAGAGAAGCAAGTGATGTAAGGAAGTCATCTTTCCTTATTTCCTCTCTCTCTCTCCACTTGACACAAAATGACTGTAAAATACAGGAAAGAACATATAAATTGTTCAGGGTATAATATGTCTCATCATTCAGCCCAGGAGGGAAACCCAAAAGCTGCAAATGGAGTCTGATCTCAGCAAGAAAGAAAACAGGGCACTGTTCTTTTTGGGAGAAGACTTTAAATCCAGATGATTTTACTTTGTCTCTCTGTTGCCTGCTCTGAAATACTTGTGCTTGCAAGCAATACTTGAATTTTCACTGCTCTGAAATACTTGCAGAGCACAGGATTTAGACTCAGCAGTAACAAGGCTAAGGTTAAGATAGTTGGTGCTAAAGATGTGATTTTGCCCTCCCCCAGTCAAACCAATCCCAATAAAACCTTCCAGTAGAGCCTAAAAGATGTTCTGCAGGAAGAGCTGCTGCTGAGTGTTCAGTGACACACCTGAGCTGGTCTCAGTGCTGTGAATACACTGTTGGTACAATTCCACTGCTGCATAAAGGAGATCAGGGAAATCAGGGAGGGCAATCAGGCCAGGACTCTTTGTTAAGTCTCTTTTGGGATCTCTTTTGGACCAATTCACTGAGATAAGTCTGCCCTGCAGAGCTGTCAGCAGAGTGGGCATGAGCCAGAGAGCAAATCTGATGTTGGAGGTGGGTGTTGGCTCCTGCCCCTCCCTTCTCAGCAGTATGAACACAGAGGGAGAGCTGCACTGCTCTGCATTTACCCAGAGCAGCAGTGGTTTGCTCTCCAAAGAACCCAGAGTTCCTCAGGAACCTTTGGACCTATTTTAAAACTATTTCAGACACTCAGGGCTGCATCAACACCAAATGTGAAGTTCAGAGTTTGCCACCTCCCAGATGTGCTGTTGCTACAGGATATGGGAGAAGTTCTCTGAAGTGGATCAGGGAAATGATCAGGCTTTAAATAAAACCTGTTAAAATGGTATGAACCCAGATAAATTCCCTTATTTGCTTTAGAACACCCGTGACCTTGAACATTTAGGCAAAGAAGGCAGAAAATATTTCTTTTGGTGCTTTAGACTTGCTCTGATTTACATCATAATCAGAAAGGAGTAGAACATGTAGGGGCAATGCCATGATTTAGTTAAATATGCTCCAGAAACCCACCCTTGATGAGCTTTCTCAGCATGCTCTGGTCCCATCAGTGTTAGTTTATAACTCAGATATTACACACATGCCAGAATCCTGCACAATCCCTCTGCTTTAGACAAAACAACAAGGAGGCATGTAGGCAGTACACAGTCCTAATCCCTGGATCCAGTATATCCAAAGTTTGGCCTTGTTTTTCCTTGAGTTGATGAAATGGAAATTCAAATGTTACTTTGACAGTGCCATAGGAAAGTCTAAATTAGGGACTGTAAATAGAGTCTGAGCTGACATTTCAGCTTGGAAGTTAGGGGCAGGAATGAAGGGAAGCAGCCAGCACGAGTGTTCACTTGGATCTTGAGGGAAAACTTAACATTTAAGAGGCTTTTTTTCTACTGATACTGTAATTTGTAAAGCCACATCTGAAGGCCATTTGGTTTTGTACTCAAGATATCAATTCAAAACACACTGTTATTTAACATTTTTTGTCATCCTCTTTTCTTACCCCCCATCTCCCCATTCCCTCCTTTGGATTCTCTGCAGTAATTCCTGAAACAGGAGGGAAATGAAGCTGTTTACCAGGCTGGAAAGATGAAAAGTTTTGGTAACCAAGCTCGACATGCCAAGCTGGGAGCATTCCACATCCTTGATTTCTGTGCTGGCCTGGAGTTTTTAATTAAATCTCATCTAGTGGTCACTGCCCAGCCCTGCTCTGCCAGGCAGGATCCCATATCCAGAGGCTCTGCTTTTTAGGGCAGCATCCTGAGCAGCCTCTGCAGGGATGTTTTTTATAAGAACCTGCAAAACAAAGCTCTCTGAGGGGGACTGAGACACAGGATGAGTGTCTGAGAAAACTCACTAGGACTGGAAAGTGGGAGAGTTGCCCACAGATCTTTTCATTTGCATTCCCTTTCACTTTAGTATTATAAACACACGTCAATGCTTTTAGCCTGGTGCTGGGAGATACTATCCCCATTTGGTGCATAGGGAAGATCCATCTGTCTGGAGAGGTACTGGTTTATGCTGGGAAACATTGGATCAAGCCAGGATGGCAAAGATGAACCTTTGGGAAACTAGTCAAGCTGGAAATCAAAGAAAAGGCAACATTTCCTCACGTGTCTTTAGGAAGTGACCCTGATTTCTGCTCTTTGTGCTCTTACAGCTCCATGTCCCAAAGCACTGGGTGTGACCCAGCTTAGCTTATCCCAGGTTGTTGAGATTGTTGTGACAAACCTCTGGGTGCTCCTGCTTCTTCACCATGTTCTTGTCCATCTCTTTCCCACTTTAAATTCCTGTTGTAACGAGCCCATTTTCAATGGAAAGAGAGATCTGCATCCAAAGCAGTGTTGGCAGGTGGGGTTGGGGGGATTCTGCCCCTCTGCCCCCTCAGGTGAGACCCCCCTGCAGAGCTGCTCCAGCCCTGGGGAACAGCACAGGGAGGACATGGAGCTGCTGGAGAGAGTCCAGAGGAGGCACCAAGAGGATCAGAGGGCTGGAGCAGCTCTGCTGGGAGGAAAGGCTGGGAGAGGTGGGATTGTTCAGCCTGGAGAGGAGAAGCTTTGGGGTGACCTGATTGTGGCCTTGCAGGACATGGAAGAGAGCTACAAGAAACATGGAGAGAGACTTGGACAAGATTTTGGAGTGACAGGACAAGGGGGAATGGCTTCACACTGACAGAGAGTTTAGGTGAGATATTAGGAAGAAATCCTTCCCTGTGAGGGTGGGGAGGCCCTGGCACAGGTTGCCCAGAGAAGCTGTGGCTGCCCCATCCCTGAAGTGTCCCAGGCCAGGTTGGATGGGGCTTGGAGCAACCTGGGCTGGTGGAAGGTGTCCCTGCCCATTGCAGGGGGTGGAACTGGATGATCTTTAAGGTCCCTTCCAGCCCAAACCATTCTGTGACTCTAAGAAGCTGTAACAGCAACAGGCACAACATCCCACCTGGAACCCCTGGTATATAGTCAGGACTGAAATCTCTTTCCCTGTGAGTTTTATTTACAGTTTGAGCTGTTTTCACACTCAGCAAACACACCCCTCAGAACAGCCTGTGCTTCTTTTCAGAGCAGCATCTCAAACAGCCTCTGAAGATGATCTTCACTGTGCTCTGGGTGGCAACATCTTCAAGTCCCAAAGGATCCATTACCTGCTTAAACAATGAGGAAACTTTTGTCCTCTCCACTGGGAATGAGCTTGTCTGTCAGAGCTGCAAAGGAAGTGGATGATTTATATTTGCCTGTGGGACACTCAGATCATACATTCTGTTGCCAGTTTTCCTTTTCTCTTGGTGAATGCAAATACAATTAACTTGCAAGCAAAACTCCATCTCCAAGGAAAAGGCAACGTAAAATATTCAATTAAGATGGATGGAGCCAGGATTTTAAGCATTTTCACCTCATTTTCATTTATTAAACGCAGGTATTATGTCAGTAGCTCTCTGAAGTCAGAGGAGTTGGGCTCATTTATGCTCAAGAGCAACCAATTCACATTCCCTGCTAGTTAAAACCCTCTATGAGGTTATGTGAGACACTTCCTTACAGGTTTTTTCCCCGTCTCCTTCTCGTGCCATTTCTTATCCAACACTTTATTGACTATTTTTCTCCTTTGACTCTTTTCCCAGTAAGTTCAAAGCAGCCTTCATTCCCAAGCTTTCATTCCAGTTTCCATGACTTTTGGCCTTGCAACTCGAGGCTTTTTCGCCTTCATAATGCATTTGACATTTTTAATCAATGAAAATAAGGACATGCTCAGTGCCTTGCTGAGGCTTCAAAAGAAGGCTGTGACAAATTTCCACGTCTGGATGCCTTTGGCATCTGTACCTTTATTCCAGGTGATTGCAGACACTGAGATAACAAAGAGCACTCTCCCAGGACGTTGTTGTGCCACGGGCTGATGCACTTCCACGATTGCTTCCTCTTGAATTTTAATGATGTGCTGTTTGTAAGCCTTTCAGTATCAGAGAGTTCAGTGCTGTCCTGGCAGCTCATCCATCATAGATCTGTGGATTCCAGGAGGGCTTTGACCTTCCAGCTTATTTCAGCAAACAAAAATGTTCCTGCATCTTTCATGACCCAGCAGCACACTGAGCACTCAGCTCTGTGCCGTCATTTCACTCCTGCTTTAGGTATCCCAGTTTAAAGGAAAACGTGTTCTGCCCGGGGTTTTTTTGGAGGTGAGGGGGTTTAGTTTTGTTCCCACCTCTGGGATAAGTTTCTGCCATCGTGGAAATAAGAGAATGTTTTCCCAAAGTCCAGTAAGGAATAAGCTGTCTCGTTTTTGACTTTTGCCAGAAAAAACATGGATGTTAAAGTCATGTGAGCTTGGGGACCTGCCAGACCCCCTCAGGTCACTCTAAAGGCACCTCAGTACTCCAAGCTACACTCCAGCATGCATCTGTTGGATTTCAGTAACAATTAACCACCACAGGCCAGCTTGCAGCAGAATAATTTACAGTTATCATCCATTTGTCCTCATTTAACATAAACAACAAACCTTCTGGTGTCAGAGTTCATGTCATGGCCCCATGCTCTGCCCAGGACACAGCCCAGACATCCCCAGCCTGGGGAGACCCAGAAGGTTTCCCACCTGCACCTTTAGCCTGTGGATATGGCCATGGATTGCTGTGTGATCCTGCAGGATCTGATTCACTGTCTGCAGGGAATCTGGGGGTGAGTAACTGGATCTGCCTCCTGCCTTCCTGGCTGACATCCTCGAAACACACTCACATGTCCTTTAGGGAAGGTCTTCTTTAATATTAAACTAAACAGATGTCTTGGTGGTTTCTGATATCATAAGTGTCCTTTCCTGTGAACTCATACTGCTATTTTTAGTGGGTTCATATCTATTCAAAGAGTTCTTTATTCCCTCTCTTTTTTCATCCCACATCCTCACTGGTTTCTAGGATCCAGTTACACGTGTAAAGAACATTTCTTTCCCTGTGGTTGTGTCAAGGCATTAAGCTGCTCCTAATGGGATTTCAGGGTCATCTTGTGAGTCTGGGATGCATCTACTTGGGGCTGTTCTGGTCATATATCTCTATTAAGAACTCTGTCGACAGCTATAGGCTGTTGGATGCTCTGAGTGCAGCTTTAGCCATGAACACATATATCAATGTGAATATAAGCTTAGATTCCAAGTTTCTGTGAAACAGAGGTATCAGAAACCATTCCTTGCAAAACCGTTCCAGGCAAGGAACTTGCTGGTGGGCAGAGTTTTTCCTTCTGGGCAGTTGTTTAAATGGAGGAAGAAATTAGGGATGGGGTGAGAACAGAGGGACAAAACAGGAGTGGGGTGAGAATGGTCCATGACTACACTGTCCCTAAATCCACATAACCACAGCTGAAAATTGCAAGAGGCTCTATTTTGTTCCATGATTGGAAACCTGTGTGAGCAAGTCCTTCTAGGAAGGACCATGGAATTGTGACACAGGGGCTGGACACACAGACAGAATTGATTCGAGCTCCTGAAAACCCTGCTGTGCTACCAGACTGAGGATTCAGGATACAGCCTGTATGAGTGTAAGCTCCTAAATTTTGAGTCTTTTCTTCCTGGCTAAACAAATCCTGGGCAGCTTGCTTGTCCAGATGCCAAAGGACACAGGCTGGCTCCATTCACACAGTACAGCTGGGGTTCTGTTGTGTGCATGTGACTCCTAACACATAGTCATTAATTTTGCAAGCTTTTTTTTCCTATTTTTTTTCAGTTTAAGATGTTGGAAGCAGTCCAAGAACTGCGTTGTACCCCATCAAAATGAAGTTTTCATGGCATGAACGTGAAGATGCTGCATGCCTTGGATGTGCCCTGAACACATACTGGGAATTCCTGAGGGTGCAAAGTCTCCTGGAGCAGCACAAGGTAAGGAAACAGCCTGGTGAATTCTTCCCTCATAAGCTCTGAAACTTGGATTTCCAGAAGTGAGTCCGGGTGTTGCTGTGAGATTGTTGGTGGGCACAGAAGGGGGTTGTGCCTGGGAGAGCTGAAGTTGGGTGGTGGTGACTGTAACCACCAGAGCCTGAACTTACCCTGCTCCTTCTGTCAGTGCTGCCACAACCTGTGTGACCAGAGAGGGTCCTGTGAGGAGAGACTGAGGGAGCTGGGAGGGCTCAGCCTGGAGAAAAGGAGGCTCAGGGGGGACCTTCTGGCTCTGCAACTCCCTGACAGGAGGAGGGAGCTGGGGAGGGTCAGGCTCTGCTCCCAGGGAACAAGGGACAGCAGAAGGAATGGCCTCCAGCTGTGCCAGGGGAGGGTCAGGTTGGACATCAGGAGGAATTTCCTCATGGAAGGGGTTGTCAGGCACTGGAAGGGGCTGCCCAGGGAGGTGGTGGAGTCCCCACCCCCGGAGGTGCCCAAGGAAGGACTGGATGTGGCACTCAGTGCTCTGGGCTGGGGGACAAGGTGTGACCAGTCAAAGTTTGGACTCGATGGTCTTGGAAGTCTTTTCCAACCCCAGTGATCCTGTGATCCTCCAGGGGCATTCCCTGAGGCTGGAGTTGCTCTGAGCATTGGGCACACACTGGGTTTATGAGCTAAAGGCTGACACAGCTGCAGGAATCCAGCCAGTGTGTTTTTCTTGGGAAGGATGGACTGTATTGTACAGAAAAACCCACTTGTTGGTCAGCTCTTCTAAATTCTTTCTCTCTTCTGTCCTCTCTGAAAACTTCTTTTGTGTACTTTGCCGTGACCTTTCTCTACAAGTCACCTTATTCCCATCTCTCTCCAGCCATGTTTTCCCCTGGACTGTTCTACTTTCCAATCACCATTTTCTCACATTTGCCAGCCCTGATCTCTGCTCGTTTCCAGCCCACCCACTTCCAAACCAAACTGCCTTTGGGAGTACCTGCTGCCCTCACAGCAGCTTCCTTGCACACAGACAGTCCTCTGGGGAGCACCAGCAGCCCTCCCAAAATGTTGGGAGGAATATCAAATTCTCGTGTTCTCTGTGATGAAAGAGCCTCCTACTAGAAGGAGAAATAAACACTTCTCTTACAGGCAATGCATTCATTATTTGTTCCTTCTAGAGGCTCCTTCTCCTCATACCTGCCTTTGGGACACATAAATCATTAGTTTAACTTGATATGTGTATTTTCTAGTCTTCTGTTTTCAGGGCAGTGGACATGTTGGCATTTCTCCATCAGCCTCCCCACAGCAGCACAGTTATTTTGTTATCACTCTCCTCAATGCAGCATTTGTAAATTTTTCACATATTAGATTATGGTAATGTTGAAAATATTCTTTAACCTTTGTTTGAGCCAGGACTCAGAAGAATAGCCTGATTTATCTGCTTCATGGGTGGTACTTCAGGCAGTTGATTTACCCAAGCACAAACTACATTATTTACCTTGACTGTCTCTTTGTGTTTG
This sequence comes from Lepidothrix coronata, assembly GCF_001604755.1. Lineage (NCBI taxonomy): Eukaryota > Metazoa > Chordata > Aves > Passeriformes > Pipridae > Lepidothrix > Lepidothrix coronata. The sequence goes on along the minus strand of NW_016690340.1, from coordinate 1,099,423 downwards.
CCAACAACATTTAATGTTTCAAATTGAAATAGGCCAGAGAAAAGGAAGAATGTGCTCAGTGGCTTTTTTATCCTCTAATAGGACATTCTAGGTTTGTACCTTAATAGAAAATCTTGTTCCAGTCCTAAACCTGAGAGGACTGGACATAGAATTGAGTCTACAGCTGATATGTTACAACAGATAATAAAGATGTGGTACCAACCTTGACAACTGTTCTACTCTGACCAGTAGGAAATAGGTAGAAATAGAGAACCTGTGATTTAGCAGAAGAAACCAAAGCTGTGCTGGATGTCAGGAGCACCCTGAGGTCACCCTCCCTCCCAGGCTCCTACAGGCAACCAGCAGCCTGAAAGGGTGAGATGTGATTCACTGTCTCAATCAAAGTCACAAAAGCAAATCAGGACTAGATTTAGCAAAATTATGTGAATTTTTCCTCACATTTTCACTTGCATCATTGTTAAGAAAACTCAGAAGTTCTGTACAAAAAAAGCAGTACCTTTTTTCTCATATTGAAGTGCAGATAAGTGTTGGGGCAAAGAGTCTTTCTTACATGGTAATAAAGTGAACTTGAGATCTACTGATGTAATGGGAACTGAACTGAACTGGAACTGGAACTCTGATCTGTCAGCATCAAAGTTTCCTTTAAAATCCATCTCGTGAAAGAGGAGTTCCCACGACTCTCATCCAGATTTAACCCTTCACAAAAAAGCTGGAGGATACAGATTTCTTCCTGTGTGACTTGATGCTCTAAATCCAAGTTTTTAGGTGTCTGGTTCTGACTGTTTCCTTTAAAAATGTCCCTTGGTCTTGTGCAACTGAGGAGCCCCCATCCTTCTGACAGGTTTGCTTCAAGCAGCTCAGCCAGAACAGCTCTCAGAAGTTCCAGAGCTCAGTAACAACGTTTTAACGTGGATAATAAAAAGGTCAGACTCCATTTCTTTTAATCCCTGAGACTGAACTTCTCAGAAATGGGTAGGAAACAGTGCAGTGCACCAGAAGAGAGCAAACAGCTGAAGTGGATGATGCTGCACTGCCACCCAAGAGCTCAGGGTTGGATTGATGGTTCACAGGGACTTCTTGTGCAACCCTGGCTGAGCAGCTTCAAACAGCAATATCTCTGGTAATTATTACTATTATTATATATTATTGAGGTCACTTGGTTTGTTCAGCCTGGAGGAGAGGTGACTGAGGAGAGATCTCACAGCAGGAAACAACTTCCCCCCGAGGGGCAGCTCCAATCTCTGCTCTGTGTGAGCAGGGACAGGACCCAGGGAACTGCTGGAGCTGTGTCAGGGCAGGGTCAGGTTGGATCTCAGGAAAAGGTTCTTCCCCCAGAGGGTGGTTGGGCACTGACCAGGCTCCCCAGGGCAGTGGGCACAGCCCCAAGGCTGCCAGAGCTCCAGGAGGGTTTGGACAACGCTCTGAGGGACAGGGTGGGATTGTTGGGGTGTCTGTGCAGGACTGGGTGATCCTTGTGAGTCCCTTCCAACTCAGGATGTTCTATGATTCTATAATTCTATGATTCCCTTCACCAAGTAGGTTTATACTTCTCTCCCTGATAAAAGTGCTTTGGGAAAAGAAACGTGGTGGTTTAAGGGAAGGTGGACCATTGTTTGCTCCTGCAATTCAGCAGTGAAACAACTATGCTTTATTCAAGATAACCATAAAAAGCAGTGAAATTTATTGTGGAAAGGAACAATTTTGTTGTAACAATAGCAACAGTCTCCTCAGTGACAGGCACTGTGCCAGAAAGCCACAGCAGTGCTTGGAGAGCACAGCCAACACAATCCATCCCACTTCTGAGGAACCTTCAAGAAGCCTCACGTTAGATTTGATATGTTGAGTGTGGCCCCAAACCCAAGGCCTCTGTACAACTGCTGACTTCATTATTTGGCATCCCCCTGGTGTCTGACTGCAGTTTCCCAGTAGAAGTTAACTGGGTGCCTTGGCTTGAGCTCCTTCCCACCCGTGACTCTCTTGTCTCCTTCTCTCAGCTCTCACTTGCACTATCTCAACCTCCCAGGAGTTCAAAAGGAGGGGACAAATAAAGGGAGACAGAGCAGGGAAGTCCTTTTCAACTTAGAAACCATCTGGGCACCACAAACCCTATCAGAAAAAGCTCCAAACAAGATCCATGAGAAGGGAATCTTCGCACTGACGTAAACAGTTGAATATCCATGTGGAGTTTGTCACTTGAACTGAAGAAGCTTTTGGATTAATCTGCACTCAGAGCTTGCCAAGGCCATGGGGGGAAAGGAAAGCTTGGGAAAAAGCTTGTTTGAGTTTGTTTGCTAGCAGCACTTCAGAAATAATGGGCTGTGAGGGACGCGGGAGGTTTGACCAGGGCTGTGGACAACCAGTGCTCTGATGTGTGGAGTCGTGATGTGCTCAAGGTCAGGGTAACACGGAGCCAAGACCAAATGGGAAAAGTGCTGAATGTGCTTTAGTGTCCCCAGAAAACTTCTCTGGGTTAACTGGGTTAATTAAATTCTCTTTTGAAGGCAGTTTGTCTGACTGGGACTTGAGTCATAACAACAGAACTGACCTGTCGTAAAAGTGCTCATAAACTTATCAGGTACCACAGAAAAACACCCCACCCCCCAAATTTTTAAAGTATAATACTTCACTACAGGTTTTATAATCTTCTTTTCTTGGTTTTTAAATATAAACCAAAACATAATAAGTGAATCCAGCACAGCACTTGACATTTTAACAAATTGATTGACTTAACACAGTCAGGTTTTTTCAGGCTGCAAAATTCCAAACATTAATTAGGATTTGTACTTTACTAATTGCCAATAGGAAGAGCATGAAATTTGCTTAATGTTTTGAACAAACTATAAGGAGAGATCAGGGCAGAAAGGCAGATTTTCTCATTCATTTCTGGAAAGAGAAAAATAATCAGACAGGTCTGCTCTGGCAGCAAAGCTCATGGAAGAGAATTCAAATTCAGGAACACTGAGGCCACACATGGTTCTGAACGGGAATGCTGAAGGAATCTTGCCTAAAAATAACTTATTTTAGTTTCAAGAGCTTTTAGCCAGGTCAGTGTGTGGTTCAGAAGGCCACAAAGGGATGGGAATGGGATGGGGCAGCAGCAGGAGCAGGCTGGGGGAACACGAGACATTCCAAAGTGTCCAGAAAAAAACACATTATCAGACAGCACTGGAAACTTCTAATTCATAGGCAGAGCAAGTGGTTTCTCAGAAACTTTTCACAACACAGTGAACCACATTTCATGTTTGTAATGTTGATATCTTCATTTTCCTTATCCTGGAAAGTTCTGCCTTTAAGGTTGGAGGAGTAGGTTCAGTTGGATCTCCAGTGTGAGAACTAAGGATGGGATTCTGATTTCTTTACAGGTGTTCAGTAGTGTTTAATTAACCATTAAACCACCCCCTTGAAAAGATAAAATATATTCATGGAGTGCTACAGCATTAAGGAGAAGCATCAGCTTGTCCCAGAGGGTGGAGGATCATTAGGAACAATCTGAGCCAACATCCTCAGATAATCTACTTTGTGAGCCCTGGTTATAAATATCCTGCCTTTGTGGTCTTTCTGTTTTGTTTTAGGAGTCATCTTTAAAACATCTAAGTGTTCATTTTGGGGTTTTTTAAGAATTCAAAGAGTTAATGAAGTATTTTGCTCCAGAGGGAAATCCATGAGTGAATTACAGCATCCTAGACACGAGTTATTTGGGAGAACAGAAAAGCACAGTGGGAATACTCACTGGCTGAGAATGCTGCTGCTGTCATCTCACATAATTTGTTAATGTTTGGAGCCCTCAAAAAAGCATGAGGGAATTAAGGCCCTAAATTCCACTGGGACTTGGTTATGCTGCTTCCATGGGCTGTTTTGTAAACAAGCCCCATTAGAGTCACCTCTGCTCTTCAGCATATGTTCACTGCTGAGGAAACCTCATCTGGGACAGATGTGGGTTCTTAAGTTCTGCTCTGCCACAGCACGAGGGGTTGGTGTGTTGTCCTCAGTATATGAATTGTGTAATGATATTTTATCAATATACAAACCCTGCAAGACTTTTGGGTTATTTCTCACCCCAACTAAGCAAAGCTACGCTGGGGTGCTCCTGTCACATCACTGAACCTCATCACTGAACCTCCCTGCTTTCCCCCAGTGCCCACCCCAGCAGTGATGCTGCAGCAAGGGCACCCAGGGTGTCCTGCAGTCATCCTGGGAAGCCTTGTGACCTCCTCCCTGAGCAGAGTAACTCAGCAACCCTACAGAGGGAGACTCAGGTGTCCTATTCTTGAACTAAGACATCTCACAGCCTGGGCCTGGGCTGCCTTGAAGGCTGGGAGCAGCCCAGCAGACCCAGCTGGGATCCAGTGATGAGCTTTGGCTTGAGCCCTGGAGCCCGGGGAGCCAAGTGCTGTGGTGTCAGGTCAGCAGCACCGAGGGGATTCCCTGCAGACATCAGCTGGTGACTTCTTTTGGCTCCTTTCAGCTCCACCCACCAGTGTGAGAAGGTCTCACCAGAGCCATGTCCCCCTCAGATTCACTGAGGAGCAGCCCAGCAAAAGAGAAGAGAGAAAACAAAAAACCAGGGAAACTAAGAGGAAGAAATGTTCCTGTGAACTGTGAGGGTGTGGGAGCCCTGAGGACATTACCAGCCTTAATGCCCTGACCAGCCTCACCTGGGGTCTCCACCCTGCCCATGGGTTTAGGAGGTGATTTAAGCTCAGTCCTGGGAGTTGTCTCCCATTCCAAGCTGTGCTGTAGCATTGCTGGTCTTTGTCTCAGCTATGCTGAGCCCTGGATCTCATTGATTTGGACCCCGACCTGTGAATTGACTTCTTGGCTTGCCATCAGATCTTCCTGGTCACTGTGGACCTGTCTGTGACCACTGGGCTGGGGGTGACCCTGTTCACCCCCACTGACCCTAAAGCTGCCTTGTCTTGTTCCTGCCTAAGCTTTAAACTTGATTCCTCACTGTGGATTTGTGGTGATTGGGACTCTTGGTTGCACCCAGTCTGTCCTGCTCACTTTGCTCAGGACTGGGGAGGTTCCTGCTCTTCCTGCCTCAGGATCACTCCTGGCTCCCCATCCCTTTGGAAGCAGCTGCACTCTGCCCTGACAGACAGGACTACAAAAGCACTTGGATACCTGTGCCAGGAGCTTGTTGGACACGAGGGAAGAGTCTCCACTACAGGTTTGTTTGCAGTAGGAGGGAACCAGCCTCGATATCCCAGGGGATTCCTCCCAGTGGATGCACAGGAAGAGAATGCAGATGTGTTGAAGGTAAATCCTGAATTATCTGAAACATTCTAGAGAAATGCCCAGTGAAGTGAGGGGACTGACTGTATTGAGAAGTGCCCTTTGAAAGCGTGACTGATGAATTCTTGTGAGATTATGGAGCATTTGGGAGCTCCTCCTCTGGCTTGCTTGGAGAGCAAAACCTCTGGCGAGCGCACTGGTGGGAGCTGTTTTTCCTGTTAACCTCAGGCAGGTTTCTAAGCTGATTAAAGCAGGCTTTGGGTAACGTGTGTCATGTCTCAGCAGCGGCAGGATGAAGTGTTTCATGAGCTTCAGGAGCCAGAGCAGACTTTCAGTTACGTCATTAGTGCTCTGGTTACACTTGAAAGCAGCTCTGCCTCCTGCTCCCTGTTCCTGCCAGCTCTGCCCTTGAAGTCATTTCTGGTGGTGGGTCCTGTGGCCCGAGTTCCAGTATGGACTGGGGGTGCAGAATTAAGGGCTGTTCTTCTTTACCTACACTGCATGGAAAGGCTTTGATGTTTCAGAGTTAAGAATGGGGGGGAGGAAAGCTCTAACCAGAGAATTATCACCTCCAGTAATTCAGGGAACACTGGGGACAGGCTGTGTTTTACACCTTGTCCCCTTCAGTATCTTGAAAAAAAGTTTCTTTCCAGGAAAAATGAGCTGTTATATTTTTTTAATTTATTTTGTTTTCTTCTTAAAGTGTCCTCACATTAGACAGGGCAGTCAAGATCTGATTTCCTTCTCTAGCCACAAGGCAACAGCTCATCCTCATCCCCTCATTCATCTAAATATCATCTGCAAAGGGAAACACCTTCAAGCAGAAGGAAAATAAAAATTCCTTGCCTTTCCATTGTGGAGAAGCCTCCTGTTTCAGGCACTGCCCTAAAAAGGTACAGCTCTGGTGTTCAGACTGCTGAAGTGAAATGAAAAATAAAGATAAATACAATTTGGGAACAGAAGTGAGATTCAAGTCACTAAGTTTTCTCCTTTCCCTACAGAATAGCTCAAGTCTTCATTATTTAGCACAGAGGAAAGAAGGAGTCAAAGAGCAGATTAGAAATGAAAAACCATGATGTGTTGTCTTCCCCCCAAAAAGAATAATTATTTTAGATAAGGTGCTTGGCAGAAAGATGATGCATGGCCTAATCTAGGGAGCATGTCATTGTTTAGCCACAGTTATCTCCCAAATGCTGTTTAAAAATATTACCCCCTAGTAAATTAGGAATAAAAATCAGTTAACCCAGTGCTGAAGGTCACTTAGTGACACACTGTTGGCCTGTGGGAGAGTCACAGGACTCTCTGTGCAAGAAATCCATTTCTGCTAAACAGTTTTTTTATACAGAATGGGTTGTTTTTGCCAAACTGGACTGGGTTTCAGAATCACAACCAAAATGAAAAGAAAAATCCCAGAGTTAACGGACCTACACCCCTTTCTGTATGAGCATTTTGCACATAATTAATGTGGACACTTTATCTACTTTGAAAATGGAGTGAAACCAACAGTTCATTTCAAACAGGCCACCAAAGAGTTGTTGGCTCTTCTCAACCTTCGTATGTTGTTTGCCTGTAACAAACTCACTGAGAACGTGCCTCCTTTTGTTAATGCTTCTGCTGTGATGTGTTCACAGAGCTCTCTAATTGGACAGAAAGACTGATGTAAGGTCAAATGGACATATTTCTCTTTTAGTGAAAAAGTTGGGGGTTGATTTTTCTGCTCGTTAATCACTTAGAGTGAAAAGAGACTTTTCTGGTCCAGGAGTGTATCACAAGCACTTTGTATTTGAGATGGGAAAGGCAGGTTCCAAACTCATTACTGTGTTTTGAGGCCTGAGACTGGCTTAAATTAGAGATTTCACCAGGATTATTCCTGATTTATCCTGCTCTTTCTGAGGGAAGAGTCAGGATAGTCAATGTTCAGCTAAATAGAGACCCATGGAGGGAGAGAGAGGCACGAATATACATTTACAGGAACGTGGAAACAAATATTCTCTTATATACTTGTGATATATACTTAGATCCTCACCTGCCAGTGCATCAAACCCCTTGTCAGTCAGCACAAATAACCCTAAAATAAGATTATAATACTCTGCAACCTTCTATCCCAGAAATGAGAAGCTGAAGGAATTCTTTGCTGGAAGACTCGTAATCCCCAGGGTGATTTGCATTGTGTGCATTTCCCCGCAATCGCTTTCATATGAGTAGTGGAATGCTTCATAAAATCCCTTTATTTGCCTTTGGGGATGCTCCAAAACTCTTCCAGAAAGTCTGAAGTTTCAGGGATTTTTTTATTTTATTTTTTTTCCCTGGGATTATTTTGACTTCAAGTGGAACGTGCCTCGCTTCACTCCAGACAGAGGAGAAACAAAGTCAGCGTGTTCCCGGGGAAGCTGAGCCCGTGTGGGTAAACACGGCACTTCCACTGGGAACTCCACGCTGGAGGAGGCTCTGAGGGTGTGTCTGTGCTCAAGAGAGGCCCCTTTGTCGCTCAGGTCAGCAAATCATCGTCCTGATCTGGAAAAATTAATAAAGCCCAAGGAAACGAGCTGGGGGAGTGAAGGATTTTCAGCCCGAGGGCGGGTCGGGGGCCGGTTGTTTTCCCGCAAACAAATGTGGGCCTTGTCAGAGCTGGGTTACAAAATGGAAAAAAAATATGGGAAAGGGGAAAAACGTGTGGGAGGACTAACAGAAAACTGAAAGTTTCAGTGATGATGAAGTTTGGGACGATGGGGAAAGCTTGTCCTTGAGTGCCAAGAGCCAGCTGGGAAAGACTTCCCTGGGAGATGATGTGGATCCAGTGTCTCTAAGCCAAGTAACAAAGCTCTTGTTTTACCAAAATCTGCCTTTAGAACAAGATGACATCGGGGTTGAGTCCCAGTCAATGAGCAGGAAGGAGAGGATGGATTTTCATGTCAACCTGAATGTTCTAGAGGAGAAGTTTTCCTTTGTGAAGACACTTCAGCAAGGGGTGTGAACATTGATTTGTTGGAGTGAATGCAGGGGAGGCACCAAGAGGATCAGAGGGATGGAGCAGCTCTGCTGGGAGGAAAGGCTGAGGGAATTGGGGTAGTTCAGCCTGGAAAACAGGAGGTTTTGGGGTGACCTAACTGAGGGCTTTTAGTACCTGAAGGCGCCACTAAGAAAGATGGAGAGAGATTATTTCCGAGGGCATGGAGTGACAGGACACAGGGAATGGCTTCCCACTGACAGAAGACAGGGTTAGATGGGATATTAGGAAGAAATTCTTGGCTGTGAGGGTGGTGAGGCCCTGGCACAGGTTGCTCAGAGAAGCTGTGGCTGCCCCTGGATCCCTGGAAGTGTCCAAGGCCAGGTTGGATGGGGCTTGGAGCAACCTGGGCTGGTGGAAGGTGTCTCTGGCAGGGAGGTTGGAATGAGATGATCTTTAAGGTCCTTTCCAACCCAAACCATCCTGTGATTCTATAATCTAAAGAGGGTGGGTTTTTTTCAGCTGCAACCTGCCAAAACAGTGATTAAGTATTCACCCAAAAATTCTTAATACCTTTCATTTAAAAATGAATATCCTTCAAGGTGTAAGCGGATGAAATTCTTTTTAAAAGTATCCTATTTCTCTGTTGAAAAATTGTAAACAACTTTGCATACAGAAATGGTGCTTGTTCACTGCAGTGAGGTCTGAAACTCATGGAGTGGATGTTAAAAGTTAGTAAGTGATCAGCACAAGAAGAGAAATATCCAGTATTGGCTCCTCAGTGCAAATGTGTGGCCCTGCTTAATTCACTAAAGAGCTCTCTAACACTGTGCAAATTGCTTGAAGGGTGAAATGGGAAACATCTTGAAATCCTTCCTCACAGGAATAGCCAGGACAAATTATAAAAGCTTAATAAAAAGGCTTTTCAGTCGTATATTAAAAAATGGCAGTTGAAGCTTTCTGAAGGAGATGAAAGTCTCTCTTTAAAATCTTCCTCCTGCAGAATTCCCTGGTCTCGAAAAAAATGGGGAAAGGAAATACAGACCTGAAGAAAAAAAATCTCTTTCTTTATCAGTGGGTTGTTATGAGATAAATTTTGTCAAGCTGTTCATATTTCACCTGAATGGCTGCAGTTTTCACCTCTTATCCCAAAATAAATGTAAGAGGATTTCAAAGCTTCAGTACTTCTATCTGAGCTACCCCTTTTTTTCTTTTATCATACAACAAAATACTGAGTAAGCTCCTCTCTTTGTGGCTTTGGTGGTGAGGAAGGTCACTGGAAAGATATCACTGCAAATTTGCAGTTATCTGGAAACCTGAGAGTGTCACATTTTCTAGGGGCTCACAGCAATTGCTTCACATTGCAGGGAGTCACTGAGCAAATCAAGAGTCTGTTCCCTCTCCCACAATATTATCTAGGATATAGTAGGACTGAAAGGATTTTAGGATGACCTTTGTACTGCACTGAATTCTGGAGTTCACCTACACGGGGGTTTGGCTACCACAGGTTGTGTCACCCTTTCTTTAAGGTCCTTTGTCATATTTAATGCTTTGAAAATGCCACAAAACGTTAAATCAAAGTGGTTCCTAACTCAGAGCTGCTCGTTTGGCAGCACGGTTGTTAATGGGTGGTGATGAACTCCTGCCAAAGGGGAGTGGCTTGGTTATTTATTTCAATAGGGCCCTTGGATCTTTGGCATTTTTACAGATTATGTACCAAATATCTGATATGAGGAAGGGCTTTGATTTCATCCAGTGCCAAGTGCTTGAGGCACAGCTGAAGCTGAGCTGGGTCAGTTCAAGAAAACTTCATTGCAGGTCATACACCATCAGAGGACAGGGAGACACATGAAAGGTGGCTTTGAAGAAAAGCATGAAATAGGATTAAGAAGGTCTCATTTGGAAATATTTGACTGTATTTCTTGATTCCACTGGTGTAAGGATGATATTTTCTGGTCTGGATAACTGGGAGTAGCCCAACCTGCAGTAAAGGCTGAGGTACTGCCCAAGAGGCAGGTGCTGATCTCTGGGAGCAGCAGCTCTCCCAGTGACATCCATGGGGATGGAGAGAGTCTGTTTATAGAGAAACCTTCAGCTGCAGCCTCTGAACATTTCACTAGCCCTGGAATCTTCCTGGAACAAGGCCAGTGGGATGTAACTTGTTGCACTTTCCTGTTAGACTCACTGGCCATCTCAAGCTGAAACTAAAGATGTGGGGGAAACAAAACCAACTAACTTTGTTTGTCTTACTGAACCAACAGCATGAAGTCTGGCATGAGTAAGAGTTTCCTGGAGGTTCTTTTGCCAAGTTTTAAATCCTCTTCCTGGATGCACCATGTTTCCAGTGCCTTTCAGAGGGCATTCCTTCCTCCCAACCCTTTTAATAATATTTACCCAGAGGAAGCAGCGTGTTTTCCACAGAATGATCCTAATTCATGCCTGTATAAATCCATGGAAGTCAGTGAAATTATTGTGTCAACAAAGAAAATGGTCTCTTTGTTATTTACAAGGCTGAGAGAAAATTGCCCACAAATAGGAGAGTGTATGAGGAAGATCAGGATGTGACCATTATAGAAGAGCCCACTTGGCAGATTGGTCCAATTTTTTAGTCCCTAAGTTTCTTTCTAAGCACTGTTTACCATGTTATTAATCATGTTGTCTTTCTACATCTTCATTTGCTCCTCATTAGTTAATATTTATCTTGTTCTGCAATTTTCTGAAGGATGGGAAGGTGGTTTTTTTCATACATGTGGCAGTTCTTAAAATTGTTCTATTCAAAGGATTTGGAGTATTTTAAAGCACCTGTGAGGACTGCAGGGATTCTGCAAATGTGGGAGGGGAGAAATGTAGCAGTTAAACTGGCTGGACTTTCTGAAAGTGCTTCCCAAACAGTACTGGGTGTGGCTGAAAGGTGTATTTCTTGCTCTTTTAAGCTGAAATTGGGCAGCCTCTGGTAAAAGGGAGGAGAAGGCTTTGCATTGGCAACCACTGTGAAGATGTGATTGCTGCTGGAGTGAAGCTGCAGGTCTTTTTTGAGATCAGCTTTCTAAATTAACAGTAACAGATAATCAAGAAGAACAGAGTGGGTCGGGTTGGAAGGGACCAGAGTGGTGACTCTTGGGGATGGTCCTTTGTAGGGTTAAGGATTGGACTTGATGGTCCTTGTGGGTCTCTTCCAACTCAGGATATTCTGTGGGGCATCTGGTGCCACCTCCCTGTTCCAGCAGGGCCATCCCAGAGCACGTGGCACAGGAGTGTGTCCAGATGGGTCTGGGATATCTGCAGTGAGGGAGACTCCCCAACCTCTCTGGTCTCTGTTCAGTCACTGCCCAGCCAAGAAGTTCTTTGTCCTGTCCAGGTGGAACTTCCTGGGCATCAGTTCCTGCCCGTTCCTCCTGTGCCATTGCTGGGCCCCCCGAGCAGAGCCTGGTCCATCCTCTGCCCCCTCCCTGCAGACCCTGATGGACATGGATGAGGTCCCCTATCAGAGTCTCCTCTGGAGGCTCAACAGCTTCAGCTCCCTCAGCCTTTCCTGCTCCCAGAGATGCTCCATCCCTTCGGCATCTCTGTAGCTTCTGCTGGACCCGCTCCAGGAGCTCCACGTCCCTCCTGTGCTGGGCAGCCCAGAGCTGGACTCCCCACTCCAGATGTGCCTCCCAGGGCTGAGCAGAGGGGCAGGATCCCCTCCCTGACCTGCTGGAAATGCAGACCTGGTTAAAGGGCCACATTCACCTTCCCAGAGCCACCTTCTGAACTCAGGCTCTGTCGCCTGCCACTTGCCTTTAACTGTTTCCAAATCCAAATTACTTAACCAGGTTAAGTCATTTATTCTGCCAACCCCCCCTCTCTAAACAGTGCTGCCATCCCAGTTGTGCCTCCTACCACAGAGGCAGAGACACAAGCAAATAAAAGTAGGTCACTCAGCTGTCACAAGCATGAGAAAATCATTCTGCCAGCACAGAAAATGAGTGTGTTTGGAGTTGGGTTTTTATACTTTGTTATGTTTTTGCACACAAAGCAAACATTTAAAAAACAAACAAACAAAAAAACCCCAAACAACAAAACCCAACAAATTGACAAGTAATGAGACCAACAGACTTCTTGAGCTTCCTTTAATATTTTAATGAGCTTTCTTAACTCTGAGAGAGGCAGAAAGCAAAGACATTTCCCTAGATCTTTAGAGAAAACACAGAGTACTTCCAATGGAAAGTACCAATCTAGGAATTGTTCCCTGGAGTCCACTTAAGAAGACTGACATCCTGGAAGCTGTCTGGGGATGCAGAGATCTGAGGTCACAGAGGCTGATTTTGGTAAGGAAGTGTTTTGGAATTCTGCTTTCGAGAAGTTAACTAGAGCTGTTTAAGTATTAACATCTCTTTCAAATGAGAGTATAATCAGAAATAAGTAGAATTAATTTGCTTGTCTTTAGGCCATTGCCTTGTCTCTTGCTGGTGGTTATTTCAGATGCTGGAATTGAAGTCAAGTGATTTGTTAAATAGACTTTGCTAAACAGGAAATAGTTTATAAATGTGTTGTGAAGGCAGGCCAGGAGAACATGCACTGTGTGAGTATGGGGACTGTATTGGCTCTGTTGTGCTAAAGATCTGTATTTCAGACACTGAAAAGATTAAAGGTCCTCAGCTTTGCTTCAGGTCTTTACCTGGTGTGTGGCAAGGTGTCAGTCCAGGTTCCAGATGGAGCAGAAAGGGAGTAGAGCAGGACAAGCTTTTTAAATGTGGCTGTTTATTGAGCTCTCCTGTGTCCCTGACACTGAGGTTGGAGTCTCTGCAGAGCTGTGGGAAACGTGGGCTTGACACTGTCCAGGCACAGCCCCGAGCTCTTGGACAGCTTGGAGCTCTCTGACCACTGACCAGAAACCATCACACCCTCTGTGCTTCAAAAGCATCCATGGTGGGGTTCCCTGCCTTGGTTTGTCCTGGATGTAGATGGATTTCCAAAGGTGCAGACCAGCCTGAGACCTCGGGAGAGGAACAGTCTGAGTGCACCTCCAGCTTGGTCCTTTGAATCCTTTTTGTTCTTTTGATATTCTGGTTTTCAGAGCAGTGAATCAAACCACCCTCCTGGCTTAAAATGCACTTAGTTCCCCTCCCTCCCAGGTCAGCATCTTTCTCTTCTTTTCACTGTGCCTCAAGAAATGTATTTCTTAATGAAAATCTTTATTTTCAAAGCTACAAAAGACAGCTGAGATGCATTTCCTTGGTTTTGTAAATGTTAAAGCCAGAAGCTTTCAAAGCTTTCTAAGAGATTCAGCTACACTGGAGCTACTGTAGCCATTAACTGGAATGGCAAAGTGCTCTGCCAGCACAGGTATTTCTGGAGTTATTTTTATCCAAGTGTGTTAAAAGTTACAAGGCTAAACTTTCTGAAGTTAGAATCATAGTTCCTAAGTAACTGCATTTGGTTTCATTATGTACATTAGGGTACAGTTTCCAAAAATATGGTTAATTACTTTTTTTTCCACATGATTCAGTACTTCTCGTGAGGAAAATGAACAACTACTCTTATCTTTTAGATAATATAATCACAGAATATCCTGAGTTGGAAGGGACCCACAAGGATCACCCAGTCCAACTCCTGGCCCTGCACAGACACCCCAACAATCCCCCCCTGTCCCTCAGAGCGTTGTCCAAACCCTCCTGGAGCTCTGGCAGCCTTGGGGCTGTGCCCACTGCCCTGGGGAGCCTGGGCAGTGCCCAACCAGCCTCTGGGGGAAGAACCTTTTCCCAAAATCCAACCTGACCCTGCCCTGACACAGCTCTAGCCATTCCCTGGGTCCTGTCACTGCTCACAGCGGTCAGAGATTGGAGCTGCCCCTCCTGAGGAGCTGCAGACCCTGCTGAGGTCTGACCTCAGTGTCCTCTGCTCCAGCTGAGCAAACCCAGTGCCCTCAGCTGCTCCTCAGATGGCCCCTCCAGGGCTTTCCCCATCTTCATGTCCTTCCTTTGGATGCTTTCCTACAGCTTTTTATCTTTCTTATATTTTATCTTTCTTTACAGCTATATCTTTATTTATATATTTATTTTTATCTTTATATATTTATAAATCACATGCTGTATTTACTGAATAATATTCGAGTGCATTCTGAGTTTTCTGTTGTTTTTTTTCCCCTGCTGTGCCCATTACTACATAAACAAACCCCTCTCATTCCTTTCCCTTATGCCTGAAGACAATGGCACTGATGGGGAACCAGGGACACAGGATGGGAGTGACCTCTAATTTTGGGGTGTTTATTGAGAGATCCCCAAAGGCAGTTGGGTTGGTGTTTTATTTCTCAGAGACTCAGCAGTGCAGAGAACTCTATTTATTGCCAGCTCCCACTGAGTTCAGCTGCAGCTTGAGGCCTTATGACCAGGAACCCCCAAAAAGTGTCACCCTGGCTGAATGACTGAGTGTGGTGGGTTCTTGGTGGTAAAAGCTGATATCCAGCCTGGGTGTGTATCCAATCACCAGAGCTGTGAGATCATCTTTTCTTTCCCAGCAAGTCCTTCCTCACGTAGCATGTGAGTCTTCCTAGAAATGAAGTGGGAGCCTGGAAGTTTCTATTGTTCCACAGCACTAATTCAATGCAGGACATATCTGGGGTAGGGGTTTTTAACCCAAATAAAATAACTTGGAGTAGGGAGGGACAGTGTGTGGTCATGGCAGAGCTAGAGGAGAATCAGCAGCTCTGCAGAAGGGCTAAGGACAGGAATTGGATAGACACATGGTTTTGGTAGGATTTGCTGAGAGGAAGGAAGGAAAGATGTCTTTAGCTTGTATTTATGGGTCCTTTCCAGCTCAGGATATTCTGTGATATCTGCCTTGTTAATGCTGGTTTTCTTCTAGCATGTCTTTGTTAGAAATATATTTCTTAGTCCTAACCTCTTTGTTTCCTGAGGGGTGGAAACCCAGAAGGAATATTGTTGGTCATCTCTGAGGCACAAGAAGGTCTGTTATGGATCCTACTGTCCTGCTCTGTGTTTGCCTTGGACTCCAGAGACATCCCTGGCACCTTTGCCTGGTGGCTTCTGTCCTGCAGGATCTGCTTTTCCCCCTGTGCTCTTTGAAAAAGGCTTTGAGAGACCCCCACTTGCAGTCTTTCCTCTCCAGGAGCAATGAGAGAACTTCCCTTTTTTTTTGGCCAGGGTTCATCGATGCTCAGAGCTGGAGGGTTCTGGAGAATTTACTGGAACTCTGACCATCTTCCCAGAGAGAGAAAAGCCAAGGCCAGTGTATGTGAGGTTTGGAAATTCTGTTTTCTTGGCTACATGTGCAGCTGGTTCCCACCACCAACTGCTGATGTAAAAGAGATGGGAATGTTTCACTGAGGAGAGTGAAGCCTTCCAGTGACACTGAGAATATTTACAGTGACACCCAACTGTTCATGTCCAGAAGCTCTCTCACAGGAGGTATTATGCTCATTCCCTCTGTAGAGGTTTTAAAAAGATGTTACTCTAGAAAGGGAGAGTCAGAGGATGGGGAAAAGGAGGGGAAGCAACTCCCTTTCTATGCAAAGAAAGGTCTCTATAAAATTTCTTATAGCTGCCTGTTTTCTCATGGCTTAATCTTTTAACCTTTAATATTTATTATTTTCCTCACCTTTTAATCTATAATCTTAAGCCTGGGGCATAGTAATGATACACAGATGAGCTGAGAAGGCTCTTTTTCGTTTAAGATGGCTTAAAAATACACTTCTTGATCATCAGGCTCAGATACAGTTGCTGTAAGAAATCAGATCTGCAGGCTTTGCTTCAAGTATTGCTGATGGATCCCAAATATTCCTCCTTCTGCAAAGATATCAGTAAAATAAAGTAAGTGTGATGCTTCCTGAGCAAGGACTGGATGTACTGAAAGGGTTCTGTTGGTCACCCACTTCAAGAATATTCTCAGAATTTTGAACTAATACTCATTCAAGTGTCTGCTTTCGAGTGGGACATGAATAAGATGCTTTGAGTTCTCTGTCTTATTTTTAACCAGCAAGGGGCACTCTGAGTCACCTCATATTCAGTTTTTGCAGGCTTTGGATACCAAAACAAACAGGCAGAAAGGTGAGAACACTGTCTCTGGTTCCGTGCCTTGAACTGTCTGGTTCCATATCTCTGCTTTGAGTCACAGGGCTCACCTTTGATAACAACCTCCTGTAATTTTTCTGTCTGTTCTTTGGGTTCTTTTGTTCCTAAGCCTCTAAGCCGATGACTAACCCACCTCTAGTGTTTGTCTCCTGGAGTTTTGGCTCCTGTCTGAGGGAGCACTGATGAATCACAATTATTTTAAGAGATAGTGGTGGCCATGGAAACCGGCTGAGATGAGAACACTTGAAAGGTGGGAGTGCAGAGCCCGAAGAGCTCTTCAGGAAAACTTGTTTATTGTTGGGTTTAAAACTCCCTCTCAATAGGAATAAGAGGCAAGACTAAATGTGCTGTGCAGTGTTCTAACAATGAAGCAATTAATCTGTGTCTGTTGATTCTGATGTTCAGTCAATCTGTTGACTCTGGTTGATTGTTTCTCTGATAACCTTAAATCAAACTCGTGTTTGCTGCTAATCTGCTTTAACTAAAACAACAATGAAGCTGTGGGCAAACAAGAGGTGACAATCAGTGCTTTCAGCCCCATCTGTGGTTCAGCATTCAGTAACCTCAGACACTCCCTTGTTCAAAGGCAACAACGGTAAATCCAGGAAGGTATTTTGTTGGCTTGGACCTCAAAGGTGTTGGACTAGTCCTGGAGACCAAAAGCTCTGCCTGTTTACAGAAAAGGTAGATTACAAGGGGTGATTAAAATACTAATTTTATTAATAGACCTACCCCAAGAGGCTCAGCTGCTAGAGGTAATCACTATTCTGCAGTGATTAATAACAAATAACACTCTTTTCTGAGACTGTTACTAAGGTGTTTGAGCTGATGTGAACATTTTCCCACAAGCAGAGCTTGGGCTCATTCCCGTTTAGCAAAGAAATTGCTTTCAAACACATAGTCTGTGCAGATAACTAGAAGTGA
Organism: Lepidothrix coronata; assembly: GCF_001604755.1. Taxonomy (NCBI): domain Eukaryota; kingdom Metazoa; phylum Chordata; class Aves; order Passeriformes; family Pipridae; genus Lepidothrix; species Lepidothrix coronata. The sequence continues at coordinate 1,082,245 of NW_016690340.1, read as the reverse complement.
AAATTGTGTCTTAATACCCATCTCCTGCAATCTGTCCCTTCCACAGACAATCTGTATTTGTGGGAGATGATATTCCCCTGGAGATTTTTGTCGCTTTAACCAGCACATCCTGACTTCCAAATCACAGCTGTGATGTTTGCACAGCTGTTTTTTTATAACCAGGTATTCCAACCACACTTAGATGCAAAAACCTTTCTAGTTTGCTTATGCTTGTATTTCAGTGTTCAAAATACCCAGCTGGCCAAGTGGTTTGACCTGTGGTGAAACCTGCAACTCCTGGATGCTGGTTCAGGGTAGAAGATGGTGTGGTCTGCTGGAATGTTGGCTGGGTCCAGCTTTGTGAGCCTGACAATATCCATGGTTTAGACAAGGCTTTGTTGTGCAGGTCAATTAGTTCATCTCCATCTTTCCATGCAAAATTGTGCTCCAGGAAAATGGGGGTAGGGTAGACTCAGGGTGAAGACTAAATGAAAGCTCCTCTCCTTTGTACCTTTGGGGAAATGGTTCTATCTCAGCTTCATTTGTCTTTCATTCCTTTCTTTACTCTTTCTTTTCTTGTTTGGTTTTTTGTTTTGTTTTGTTTTGGGGTTTTTTTGGTTTATTTTTTTTTATGTTCAGATTATTAGATGTTTAAAAGCAGGTATTTGATGCCATGTCTTTATATGCCATCTACCATCGTGAGGCTTGGTCTTAATTCAGGTTTCGACTCCTGCTGAATATGGTGAATCGCAGAATCATGGAATGGTTTGGGTTGGAAGGGACCATAAAGATCAACTCATTCCACCCCTGCCATGGGCAGGGACACCTTCCACTAGCCCAGGTTGCTCCAAGGCCCATCCAACCTGGCCTTGGACACTTCCAGGGATCCAGGGGCAGCCACAGCTTCTCTGGGCAACCTGTGCCAGGGCCTCACCACCCTCCCAGGGAAGAATTTCTTCCTAATATCCAGTCTTAACTCTCTGTCAGTGGGAAACCATTCCCCCTTGTCCTGGCACTCCAAACTCTTGTCCAAGTCTCTCTCCATCTTCCTTGCAGCTCCCTTCCATGTCCTGGAAGGCCACAATCAGGTCACCCCAAAGCTTCTCCTCTCCAGGCTGAACAATCCCAGCTCTCCCAGCCTTTCCTCCCAGCAGAGCTGCTCCAGCCCTCTGATCCTCTTGGTGCCTCCTCTGGACTCTCTCCAGCAACTCCATGTCCTTGCTGGGCTGTTCCCCAGGGCTGGAGCAGCTCTGCAGGGGGGTCTCACCTGAAGGGCAGAGGGGCAGAATCCCCCCCTGCCCTGCTGCCCACGCTGGGGATCAGCCCAGGGCACGGGGGGTTCTGGGCTGGGCCATGTCCAGCCTCTCCCCCACCAGCCCCTCCAAGTCCTTCTCCCAGGGCTGCTCCATCTGCTCATCCCCAGCCTGGATTGATCCCAGGGGTTCCCCTGCCCTGGGAGCAGCACCTTGGGCTTGTTAAACCTCACGAGATTCCCAAAGTCCCACTGCTGGAGCTTGTCCAGGCCCCTCTGGATGGCCCCCGTCCTTCCTGTGTGTCACCTGCACCCTCAGCTTGGTGTCATTTACAAATCTGCTGAGGGTGCCCCCGATCCCTTCAGCTCTGGAGTCTACAAAGGCTGAGCCCACAAATTCTGAGCAGCTGACAGGGCAAATATGACTCCCCAGAGAGAGTTTTGATGTTTGTCCTTTGATTGTTTGCAAGATTCCTGACCTATTCCATTTTCTTCAGTACCCAAGGATGGGAATAGCTTGAAAAATCAGAATAAAACTCATTTCTAGTCAGAACCAAGTCCCAGGGAGATCTTACCCAACATGTTCCTTTGCGTAGGTGCTTGAATCCATTCCATGGTTTTAGTCAGCCAATATTTATGGTCTTCCAACCTCTTCCCATGGCAGCAGGCTGGGGTTTGAAAGCAATTACAAGTCTGGACTGATGTTTGTCTGTTTGTAGGAGGGAGTAACTAAGTGCTGACATTCAAAAACAATTCACTTGCTCTGCCTGAAAGAGTCTGTTGGGAGAAGCCCCTTTTCTCTGGGCTGAATTGTTCATACCCTGCAAGTGCCAGAATCAGTCTGGGTGCAGTTCTGAGATGGAAAGAACCTCTTTTGCCCGACTCCTGTCTCATGTTTTCTTCTTCTAGAGCCTTCCATGGAGGATCCAGCTCTTCCCTGTGAATCCTTAGACACACCCTTTTCTGGAATAGCAACCACATTCCTTGCCCGAGATGTCTCACCACTGACCTCCTCAACAGGCAGACAGCAGGATTTCTAAATCTGTAACTGGGCTGCAAGTTGGCCAAAAAGAATATATTATGCCCTCTTTATATTAAGATTCCTTTGGGTAATGTGTTTGACAGCCATAGGTGGGTTTGGACACCTAGACAGGCTGAAAATGTTTAAGAAACAACTCATAATTTTTATTCTACTCACCTTCCCATCTCACTTCTTGAGGTCACCTTTTCTTTGACTCAATATTTCTTCTCCATGAGCAGACCCTCCCATGTAACAGGAAGGAGCTGTTGCTGCTTCATTCCACAAAGCAACATTGAGCAATTCATGCCAGAAATGCCTCATTTCAGCACATTTTGAGGCTGAAGCCCCCTCCTTTCCCAAAGCACTTGTCCAGCTCACATCCTGACAGCAAAACAGCTTTTGTTTCTCTCTCATGGCTCTTTATTTTTGAAATCAATATGAAATCAATAAGCAAATCATTCTCTGTCCTGTTCTACTTCCCTGTGACATTCACTGCTCGTTTCTCACAGGCTTTGGAGGGACTTAGATGGAAATGCTTTTAAGTTGGGGGTCTGCAGTCAAGATTTCATCCTGATTTAGTTTTTAGTGCCTCTTTCCTACAGTCTGGAAGGGTGGCAGTGGGAGAGCTGGTAGGTACCACTGCCTGCCCTTGGGATTGAGAAATTACTCCTTTTTCTGACATCACTGTCGTGGTCCTGGGAAAGAAGCTCAACATGATTGCAGGGTAGGCAAAAAGCCCTGAAAAAAAAAAGAAAAATTACACTGGTTTGAGGTTAAATCAGCCCTAGGACTGGCTGTCCTTCATAGCAAGACGTTGAGGGGAACAGTCACGCAGAAATCTGGCAGAGAGAGGGACCTTGAGATAGCCTGTGATAACCAGTCTGAAAAATTAAGGAGGGGAGCCCATGGAAGTTGGCCTGGAAACACACAATCTAAAAATTCCATGTGATATCAATAAATTACTTCTCCTGGCTGCATTCCCTCAATGCCTATTTATTCAGAGCTCTACACAGTGCTCCACGTGCTGTCCAGAACTTATCCTGCAGCCTGAAATAATCCTGCAAGGACAAAATAAGCCCCAAAAAACACTTACAGATGCAAAGCTTAAATCTGGGGATTAAGGGCTTAGCACCAAACTGCTGGGCCAGACCACCTTGCCTGGAAGCTGGGAAGCATTTTGTAATGTTTCATGTTATGTGCTTTTCTCTTCCCCTGTTATATCACCCCTTTAGCTTCACATCTGGACCCCAGAGCACCTCTGGTTGCCTTTTTGTGAACCCTATTTTTAATAGCTTTATTAAGAACTCCTGTAGGAGATTGAAAGTGAGGAGTTGGGATATTATGGTGGGGCTGACAAGAACATCACACTTTTTTTTTCCCAATTCTTAATCACAGAATATCCTGATTTAGAAGGAATCCACAAGGATCATTGAGTCTAATTACTAAGTGAATGGCCCACACAGGGATTGAACCCCCAGCCTTGGTGTTATCAGCACCATGATCTAACAACTGAGCTAATTTTGGAGGTGTTTTTATCTCAAGCAGTTTTTTTTGCTGGTGGCTCCTGAATGCTGCAGGGTCAAACTACAATCCCACAGCACAAACAAAGGACTGAAGGATGGAAATCCTTGTCTGTGAGCCCAAAACTTGTCCTCTTAAAGGCTGATCTCCCCCAGCCAGTGTGTGTTTCAGGTAGGGAACAGCATGAACAAGAGATGATGTCATGGGTTTCAGTCCTTCCTGGAGCTTTACAAAGGCTGGAGGACTCTCTGAGTAATGATTGTTAAAAATTCTTGATGTCAAGAGGTCACTGCTGCCGCTGCAGGATGTGCCAGTGACTCAAAGAAAAGGCAAAAGGCTGATCTCTCTGAGCTGTGACTCACTGACATCTGCCTTTTGCTATTTATCCCTGTGAATTCTCTCATTGACTTGCAGATTTTCCTTTCCATTCTCTTTTACAGTAAGCCTGTTACTATCTCAGGCTATTTTTGGTCCTTCTATAGGCCACTTTTTCCACTGCCCTCTTCCACTTCTTCCTTGGGAAGGAGCTGCTGCTGAAACTCCCTCTCAGAAGGACTGGGAGGTGGGTCTGTCTGGAAGTGGGGGTGTTGTGAGACCCTTCACAGCCAAAGCATTTCCCAGAAAGCTTTTCTTAGAGGCTTTTGGAATGAGGAACTTCTGAGAGAAGTAGGTCTGAAGGGGCTGAGCTACTCTTCTCTTTGGCAAGAAGTTTCCCCACCATTCCAGCCACGTGCTGCTGATGTTGCCAGTTTGCTCAGGTCTATCTTTAGCCTCCACCTCTGCAGAATTTTGTTGTTTTTCGTGTGTTTATCAAACCACTCTGAATCAAACTCAAGCCTGTGATTTGGGGTTTGTGTTCTCAGCTGCCAGCAGGATTTCTTTAATGACAGTCTTGGGTACACTGGTGTTCTCTGCTTCCAAGAAATGCTGTGTGTAGGTGCTGGCAAGGTCCCAGGGGTGAGGGGATGCTGACAAGGCAGAGTCTCTCCTCTTCCTCTGTGCCACTGTGGCCCAAATTATGGTGGGCAGTTCTCAGACATCAATCAGCTCAAAGCCTAGGCACTGGTGGGGGTCACAGTCCTCAGGGCAGCTTCAAAAGAAACGGTTCATTTAGACTTCAGTGCTGGTATTTGTGGTGAAATGGGCAAAAAGGGTTTAAAGGATAAAATTGAAGCTTTAACCATCAACTCCCTACTGGATAAATGATCCCAGCCTGCATCCCCAGCACTTGCTGGACTCTGAGCTTCATGCAACTAAACTTTTCCAGACTCTTTTACATTCCTTCCCCTCCCTCTTGTCTTGGTTGACTTTGGCCAGGTCCTCTCTGTGCCTCCAGTTCATTCATCTCAGCCCCAAAGCCTCAGCCAGAGCTTTAAATGTTTTCTTAGAGATCCTTATATTTGTGGCCACAACAGGGAAATCGTGGCCTCCATTGGAAGAAAAAGAATTCTACTCTTCATCTCTATATTTTTAGACACCACAATATAGCAAAGTCTTGTGTGGATGGTGGACAGGGAGGGGTTGTTGAGAAATGAGGGGCACAGAATTCACCCCAAGAGAAGAGTTTAAGCACATCCCACCCAGCAGCTTTTTGGTTATTTTCCCATTAAAAGGAGAGACTGGTTCATTTTTGATCATGGTTTGGGAATCATTATTCAGTGCAGTTTACCCTCAAAACTGATGTTAAAGGTGACTAGAGCATCTTCATTTTTTTTTTTTCATTTTGGTTCAGAAAGTGAAGAATACAGTGATTAATTTGGGTTTGAACAACACAGTGTTGAAACTCAAATAAAATACTTTAACTAGAAACACTTTATCACATTTTAGCAAATTCAAAGAACATTTGTCTTCATTAAATGTTTCTTTTAACCACTTGCTGTGTGTGATTTCAAAATTACATTGGAATTCCACTTCTTCTTACATGACAAAAGGAAAATGCCTCGGGAAGGTAGATGTTCCTGCTGAAGAGCTGCACTTTGAGTTAAAATAAATACAATTATTGTACAAAGGGGATGAAATTCTTTTGCTTTCTCTGCTTTTTATACCACAGCCCCGTGGCAGTGAAAACTGATAACACAAATCACGTGGGCTGTCAGGTGATACACCAGGAAAAGCTCCCAAATTATGCCTTTTCCTCTTCTTCTCCTTTCTGGATTATCCCAGGGACACTCTGCTACAGGAGCAGATAGGAGATAGCTTTACCTGTGAATCAACAGTCTCTGGTGATCTCATATTGATGCATAAAAGTGCAAATTTCGGCATTTTTCAAACCTTAGTTTGGTTCAACTCTAACAAATGGGCTTCAACCACCCACAATGGAGGAAGGAAAGAAATTTTTCCATGTGTTCTCCACAACCAAGGAGCTCTTGTCCCCTGCTCCACAGAGCAGAAGTCTCCCTTTTGTCTTCTAAACAGAACATTTGCAATGGACTACTTAGTTAAAGGGCAGATCATTTGTTAAAAATTGCTTTCACACACGTTGCACTTCTCCCCTGCCTGGAGGACCATGGGGTGGTTTTGTGAAGAGCAGGACAGCAACTGGGCAATTTACACCAGGGTCTGACCCAGAATTTCCAGGGAGAAGGAGCACCTCAAACTGTGGTTCATCCTGCCATGAGGCTTTCTTTCCTCTTACATCACGTTCTAGGCTCGTTAAAACCCGTTTTGGAGATGTCACTTGGTGACTCAACACACTTGCAGTTGAACCCAGAAAAGAGAAATGAGAGCAGGGCACGGCAAAGCCAGGGGATATATAAAAAGGCATATTTTTCAAATGTCACAGAACCATAGAAGTGTTTAGGCTGGAAAAGATCCAAAGTCCAACCATTAACCCAACACTGCCAAGTCCACCACTATCCCACGTCCCCAAGTGCAACATCTACATGGCTTTTAAGCACCTCCAGGGATGGTGACTCAAGCACTTCCCTGGGCAGCCTCTTCTGGTGCTTGACGCTCCTTTTGGTGCAGAAATTTTCCCTAATCTCACCCCTGATGCAGTGATTGGCTGTTGCTCAGGGAGATTTTGGCCTAATGATGGTATTTGGTTGTATCTCCACAGCAGCACCCACGGTCTGAGGGTGGAGACCTCCAGGAAATGCCTCCAGTTATCCCAGCAACACATCAGTGGGAGCACAGAGGCTGCTGGTCAGGGTGACTCTTTTTATCAAAGCCTAATTAACCTTGGTGCTGCTCACCTACATTAACCTGCTAATGAAGATCTGTCTGTACAGATGAGAATAATTTCATATTCCTGATTTAAAATCCCTCTGTAAGATCCTCTGAGGTCACATGGTGACCTGGAGGATTTTTTATAGTCTTTACAGCCTTTTCCTGTCACCAGTGTCTGGCAGCCTGATGTTCTGCTATGCCAAGCTTGTCCTGGAAGGAGGTGTCCATAACAAACCATCTCTGTTGAACATGACAGATTCCCATGGGATATACCTGGCATTGCAGCCCTGGGGCACCTCCTGTTTGTGAAATAAAGCTTCACAGACAGGAAATTTTGATCAGCATTGACTTTTACTTTTGTTTCTGGGTTGTGTGCAAGGAAAGCACCCTCACCATCCAGCACAGAGTCTTGGCCACTGACCATTCTTGGCATCTCCCACTGCAAAACTGTTGGAAATGCTTGAGGTGTTGTGTCTTCAGGGCAGCTCCAGGTCCTTTTTAAGTCCACATTTTCACCTAATGATATTCCCACAGGGTGCCATCCCTATCCCAAAGTTTTACAAAGGTCCATGGATGCTCCTGCTGTGCTCTGGACCAGCTGAGCCACTGCTCACAGCACGGAGGAGCGTCAGGAAAGATTTGAAGGGTCTGTTTTGGTGACCAGCCATGGGAGCAGAGAGCAGGGAGCACTCCAGCTGTTTTCAGGAACATGGGGAGATCTTTCTTGAGCCAGTTCTTGGGGGGTGGATGTCAAAGTCTATCCTGCTCTTTTCATCCTCCTCTACCCGAGATGTGAAAAAAGAGAATTTTCCTCTTGCAGGTCACATCTCTGGGATGGAAGATGGAATGTGCTCTTTGAAGCCTTTAGGAGCACACACAGCTTGAAGCAATGACCAAACAGATCATCCCACACAGCCAGGCACTCATAGAAGGTTAAAAGGGACAGAAATCCCACATTAGACTCAACCAACATCCCTGATTTCTGCTGGTGTTCTGGAAATCCATTCTGTGCACTCAGATAAATGTTTGGTCTTAGTGATACGGGGAGGTCAAAGCCTCAGCTCCTGACACTCTGCAGGATCAGCAGGTGGAGCACTCTTTTTGTTCCAGAGCGTGGTTATAATTTACTTGAATGCTCCTGAAAAGAGACACACCTGGTTTTCCTGGACTGCTCCCAGGGCCCCAGGACATATGTGAAAATACATCTTCCATCTGCTGACCTCTGGGGGAAGTTTGTTTCTGCTCTTTAAGGTCTCTCTCTCAAGCTCACAGATCCAGAGACGAAGTTTTCATTAAGTGGTTCTGAGGAAGGAAAGTTAAAGAAATCCCAAAGGAATCACTCAGCTATTCCCAGCAAGGAATGCTGGGTGCAGTCACTTAACCCCTGGGCTCACAGTGGTGCTCATTGCTACATGGAAATCAAGACTTACTTCAACTTCCAAAGTGAATTAATTCATCTGCTGCTCTGAATGACTTGTTTTGCTTTAGGAAACAAGACAACAGTATCCAGAAATGTTCTCACCAGAGCTGCTCACAGGGATGAGTTGCTGGAAGGGATCAAACATTTACAGCCCCAGAGGGAGAGAGGGGTTTAGGCACGGTAAGGACTGGAAAGGCCTCAGGAATTGCACACCTCTGGCAGGGAGGGCAGGCGTTTATGGGGTATTAACAATTTAAACAAGAAATTTGAACAAGAAATCTGTGCAGGAAAAATGTGATGGGCCAAGGCTTTGCCTGGTGTAAAGCAGAGCTGCTTTGCTGGACTTCCTCAAGCTGGTTCCTGAGGGCTGAGGGTCTGGCTCAAGAGTGATGGGTGAACAGACTGTACCAGGTACAGGGACTTGGTGTGGATAATCCAGCTCTCTGTTTATAGAAATCTTTTGCAAATGTTTTCAAACCTTTTTTGAGACAAAAAAATGCTGGAAAACTAAAAAAAATAAAATAAAAAAAAATTATTATTATTTTTTGCTTTTTTTAAATTTTGTATTTTCCATATGTCCAAATAGGCTGACTGATCCTCAAATGTAACTTTAAATTTTCTAACTGTAGCAGCAGGAAGAGCCTGGAATGGCAGAGATACCCACGAGGGGACTAAAAAGGGCACATCAATCAACAGAGGCAGTTAATGCAAATTAAACATGGAAAAAAACAGCAGATTAATCTAAAAGTTGCTGGCCCTGATTTTGAGAATATTTTGTACTTCCCCAGTAAACACTCTGATATGCTTGGATCTGAAGTGTTCCTAGACACTGGCCAAGCTGCCACAGTCCCTTCTAGTTTCCATGATCCATCTCCTTTGCAGCTAATCCAGCATGTACTGCTGACTTTCCTGACAGCTCCATCACCTTTGCACTGTGAGTCTGTGGTTACCATGTGTGCACATTTTTAGCTTTCAGCAAAAGCACCGAGATTTGATACAATGCAGCAGGAGACACGTTTAATAAGATCCTTAATTGAGGTCTGTCCCTGGCAGGGCAACGTGAAAACAGATGCTCACATTCCTCTGTTCCTTTCTCAAATCCTGAATCTTGTCATTTTAACCAGGAAATATTTTTGCTTCCAATGGAAAAAAATATGCATCTAAAGTCAACTTGCTTAGATAATTGACTATGAAAATAGAGATAGAACCAAGTGATTAAACTTAGTGCAATCTTTCAAATATGAACCAAATGTATAAAATAGGGGCTTATCTTTCCAATATCTTTCCAATCTAACCCCTGCAGCTTCCACTCGTCTGTGTTAGTCTAGTTCGAGTTTAAAGGTAGCCAATCTTAGTTTAGCTTATTATAGATAGTTTTCTAAAACTCAGCTAGACTGCAAATGCCATGTGCAGACAAATCAAGATCTGACAGCCAAGACCATGCCAACTTAATATTATTGTCTTATTAAACTAATCTGCCTGTGTCACTTGTCTGTCCTCCTGTCCCTGGTGTAAATAACATTATATAACTTGCATTTTGTTACATGGTGTTTCAGGAATTCAGGCAATTAATGAAGTCACATTGTGTTTGCACATTTTTCAAGTGTCCAGGGCATCTGAAAAACTCATTTTCTTCTTCTCTGTTTGGAAGGGTTGAAAATCCATTTGGCCTTTGTGTTTGGGAGGTTTTTAAGCCCCTGTGAACTCAGCACAGGCTGAGAGACATCTCTGCCCTGAGTCTTTCTGTCACTTCTTGCTCAACCTGCCCATCTGGCTGTTCACCTGAGGTCAGGAGAGATGCTGGACAGGGGTGCTGGGGCTGGTCTGAAACCTGTAGTAGGACCCTCAGTGCATTAAGAGTAAATCAAATTATTTGCACCACTGATAACGTGGCCTTCTGCCCAGGAGTAACTTTCCAAATCTCTGTGTTTAACTCTGTATTTGCTCTTTTCTAGAAAAATATCACTGAACAGTCAGGGGGCCTGTGAGGAAATGCATTTCCTTGCTGGAGTGGAACAGAAACTCAAGGTACAGTTCCCTTGTCTCTGGGGAGGGCAGCTCAAAATCCAGATTCTCCTCCATTGCTCACAGCCAATGTATCATAGAATCATTTGGGTTGGAAAGGACCTTCAAAATCATCAGGTCCAACTTTTAAGGCTCAGCTTAACTCTTACAATCTACTCTCTCCCAGTCTGGCAAGGACTGAGTCTGTGTAAACTCGAGCCTTTGAGTCTGCATAAACCACAAATTATCTCCCAAAGCCATGAAACACAAACCACAGGGGTAAAGTCCAATAGCCATAACCAGACCTCGAGTATGACTATTGAAAGGCTGAAGTGGGAGGTTCAAACTGCACAAACCACTTGGTCACAAACAGATCTCACCCCCTTGGAATTCTACAACTCACGTAGAAGCTCAGGCAGCATCAAAGTTCAGGTCTGGAGCTGAAATCCCACCCAGCCTTTCAACATAGTCTGAAATCCCTGCAGCACTTGGTGCTTTGGGGCTGGATTTAGGCAACTCTGGGAGAAAAATGGACCAGACACCAGGCTCTGGTCCCTGTAAGTCACTGGGCACAGCTCCTCGTGCTGTGACAGCCCCATCCTTCAGCTGCCACGTAGGTCTCTCCTTCAGCACAGTGGTTTCAGTTCACACTCCTGGCACTGCACAAAGTGCATTCAAACCTCGCCACAATGCCTTGTTTTCCCTCATTCAGTTTTGTTTTCACCAGTTTTGCCGGTGCCAAGCAGGACCAGCCCTTTGAACACTTCCCTTCAAATCCTTTTGGTTGGGAGTGTTGGGTGTCCCCTCCAGAGCTGACCAGCGAGCCCCTCACCCAGCCAGACCTGCCAAAACGCTCTGAGAAACTGCTCTTCCCTTCCCTCGCTCCCCACTCTGCCTTTTGTGGTTCTCTATTTAGAGCTCTGGAGGGAAGAACAGATGGAATAAATTGTCTGGTGGGAGCCAAGTGACCGAACCACTTTTCTGGGAAATGCTACATCTCTCCCTCAGTTGGGTTTGTGTGTGAGATGCCCACAAGTGGCTCTGGTGTCAGGGGTGTCAGGAGCAATTTGCTTTGCAGAGGGGCTGTAAATCTCCAGGTCTGTCGTGCTTCCGGGAGGGCTCCCTGGGCAGAAACGCCTCTGGAGCCCCCTCACAGGGATTTTCCAGCCAGCTTTCCTCAAACCCAGCATCTGTGTTGTCAGAGCACACAGGAGCGAGGCCAAACCCCCCATCTATACATCACCCCTGCGGATGTGGCAAATGAGCAGGGGAAAAGGGGGAGGCACATTAAATCTTACAAGTACCATTTTGTTTCCCCTTCCTCCTTCCCTTCCACCCTCCTCCCCCTCTCCTCCTTCCAACCCCCTGATTTTTTTCAGTAGCTGATGGGGGTGGTAAAATTCCAGGGGGCCAAGACAAACTGTTAAACATTGTGATTTCTAATGGTTCCTCTTGGAAATTGCTGACAGATGCTGGTCCTGAGCTCAGAACAGCAGAGGCTGCCAGCGTGAGGCTTGGGGCCAGCCATTGATTCCCTGTTTTAATAGTGAAATCCAAATCTATGGTAACTCTCCAGGCAGGCACCGTGTGCCACTTTTCTCAAAGTTTCTCCTTGTCTTCCCTCTTTTTTTCTTATTCCCTTCTCTCCTTCACCAGACTTTACCCTTTAGTCTCCATTTCATAATTTTAGTTCATAATTTTTCTCTGTGTGTCCTCCCCTGGCCCCTTCCTTCCTTTCCTGCTCCTTTTTGCTGTCTGCTGGACTCTATGGATGCTTGCCCAGCTACAACTTAGAAAACTGCAGGAATTTCACTGATGCAGCAAGTTTCTCTTCGTTTTTGGAACCTCCAGCTCACAAGACAGCTTATTTGTGTCTCAAAATAATAGATGGATAAAGGCAAGGAGGGAGATGGGATGGGGGCTCGAGGTCAGGCAGGGTCTTGCAGAAGGAGACAGAGGTAAAGCTGCCAGCTCAGGGGAGGAATGTGTTTTGATTCCAGCCAGACAAGTAGCTGTGTTTGTGCACTCTGTGCCTGAACTACTGTTGCATCCACAATGTGCCCCAGCACCTGACAGAGCAGTCTGGGCTTTTTCCTCGCTCCAGACCAGCTCCTTGTCACAGAATATCGCTGAGTGGAGGTTTTGCAAAGGAAGAGATTAGCCACGGTTTCAGTTTGGCTGGTGGAGCTTGGAAAAGCTCTGGCACAGCCCCAGACACTGCCGTGAGTTTGAGAAACAATCACAGGCCCTGGGGCTGTGGAGGAGGGGAGGTGTTTGTCCCTAGGAAGGTTCATGGCATTTGGATGGAATTGGAACCTGCTGTTGTCCAAGGCACTGGGCAGGGTTATGTGTCCAATCTACCTTCCTTTTGCTGTGGCTGGGGAAGCACTGGAGGTGCAGGGATGAGTCCCTGGGGGCTGGGGCTGAGCTCCTCAGTTTCAAGGAAATGTATGTGCACAGTTGTGGCCCCAAATCTGCTTTCTTCAGTCCCTTCTTTGTCAGTGTTCTCCTGGCCCAGGTTGTGGTGGGGGGTGTTCGTGTTGGCTGTGGGGAGAACAGCCTCACTGGGAGCTGGGGCAGCGCTGAGCAGGTCACAGGGGTTGTGCCCTGGGGCTCCCAGCCTTGGCTGCCTTGATGCAGGACTGGCAATAGTCCAATAGCTGAATGGGAGACTGGATTAGGAACCTTCCCAAATCCTTCCCAGCCGCCACTGGTGTGACGTTCAGGTGCCAGTTGGGCGGGGCAGGGTGTGAACACCAGCGGGCAGAGCTCCTTCCCAGGAAACTGAGAGTCACTGCTGAGATACCCAACTGGGGCAAACCCCTGTTCCACCAGATCGCAGAAACAGTCATGATACTCCTCACCTTTGATCTTCAACAACACTAATAGGCCTCCAGACAGAATCCCACAGTTGCTTTGTGCTAGAAAGTGTGACCTGTTCAGAGCTGTGCTGCTTGTCTGAGCCTTCCTCTCACCAGTGTTGCAGTTAACACATGAAAAGCCATTCTTCCCTTTTCCTGCCTCAAGGGACTCCAGTGTCTCCCCTCCTGCTTATCCAACAAAGAACTGTTGGAGACCCAGATGTGCCAGGGCTGTGAATCCCCAGCTTCTTGGCTGGCAGCGTTAATGGTCATGCTCGGAGTGTTTTGCTGTCCCCTCAAGAGCTGTCAGCACCACTGAGGGAATGCCTCTCTCACTCTGACCAGCAGGAGATTAATGTGTGTGATCCTAAAGGAATTGTTTCTTCTGGCTGCTGATGTGCCACAATTAGCACCTTCCTCTCCGAGCTGGTTCTTGCTCCCTTGTTAATAAAGCGATTGTCGAGGATTTCCTCCCGGAGAGTTGGGAGGGAGCCCTGTCAGCCAGGCAGGGACGATGGATCAGCCTGGGAGCCCTGCAGATATTGCACTGCTCCTGTCACCACTTCATTACTGTTGGTGGGGTTTATGGCACCATAAACGTGGGGCTGCAGACAGTGGAACAAGGGAGCTCTCGGCACCTCCGAGGAGGCTCTCACGGGATGCAGGAATGAGTTCAGTGCCTGTACAAAGCATCCCATAAAACCAGGCAAGAAGTTTGAGCACAGACATCCATAGGCTGGGCTCTGCATCCTCTCTCCAGGCTGGAGGATTATAGTCAAGTTTCAAAAGAAAAGCCCATCACCCAAAGGGGGATGTACAGCACTAATGTCCTCCTGTCTCAGGGCTCCAAAGCGTAAGAGATGCTGTGAAATGCAAAATTCTCTCATCTTCCTCTTGCCCAGATTGGTTATGGCTGCCCCATCCCTAAGAGTGTTCAAGGCCAGGCTGGATGGGGCCCTGAGCAACCTGATCTAGTGAGTGGCCTCCCTGCCCATGGCAGGGGGTTGGAACAAGATGAGCTTTAAGGTTCCTTCCAACTCAAACCATTTTGTGATTCTGTGATTCACAGTCGCATCTACACCACCACCACTGCAGAGGGCAAGTTCTTCTGCATTTTTGACAGGGAAAGTCTGAAAGGTGAAGGAGCTACATATGAGCATCCCCATAAGTGGTTAAACAAAGCAATTCAAGCAAGTGACTCACAGACTTCAGTTTGTGTTCACTGGTCTTCAAGCACTGGGAGCAGGGCAGAGCCTGCTCGAAGCTGCAGCCATTTCTGAGCTGTGAGGTGTCTCCAGTGAAACACAGTCCTCTCCCAGCTTCATGGGGGTCATGTTCATCCATAGTCCTTTTCCAGCATCAAGGGGACCATGTTCATCCTGTCACATAATGCAAAAAAGCAGGAACCCCAGTGTAAGCTCTAGGTGAGTGTTCTCCAGCGTTCCTCTGGTGTTGGTTTGGTGCTGTTCTCTCCCTTATGCAGGAGATACAACTATCCGAGGTCACAGTGCAGACTGTGGCAGTGACAGACATTTCACTCAAAACCAGAAGGAATTCTGTTGCTTCAACTCACAGGCACTCAACCACAGATGGACAGCTAATACCTAATGACAGAAACATGATTTGAGTCTTCCAGCTCTTAAAATCCAAGTGCTACTCAGAGACTGACAGCACTTGTCTTGCCTGTAAAACATGGTGAAAAAAATATCAGTGGAGTAATTTAATTCACTAAGAAACGGCAGTGAAATAACACAAAGAAACTCATTGCACTTTGATATTTTTGGCAAAGTCCAGGACATGTGTAATTGTGTTTTTTACTGCTGAGTTCACTGCCTGATCATAGTGAATAAATAATGTAAGAGCAAGTGAACTGTATGGGTATATATTTCCATAATTGTCTCTGTTGCACTTGCTATTTATTATTTATAGTGTAGTCACACCTAAATCCCATCAGAAATTGCAGCTCTGTTGTTTCAGGCACTGTACCCTCCCAAAGTGTGTAACACAGCCTTTGCCTTAACACCTTAAATAAGCCTTAAGCCTGCTTGGACTGGGAGAATGAGTATCATCCCTTCACCTTAAATATTAGGGCAGTGATCCATCTGCTGGGAATGGTTCTTGTGAGGGCACCAAGCTGCCTGTTCTGCAGGAATGTTCATGTCTGGCTGTGGGATGGGGGGGTTTGGATGTGCACAGTGGCCAGAAAGTGCTTTATTTCCTACAGGAGCAATAGATGACACAAGTTTCAGATCCTCTTCTAAGACTGAATTCTCTGTGTCCAAAATACAAAGAGAAAATACAACCCTGAAAAGCAGCTCTTTTCATGTCACACAGTTGTAGTAAATGTGAAGCCCAGGGAGGTTTTTACTTTCCTACTGATCTGGTTCTTTGCCAAGAGCTGTGCAGACTTCACAGAGTCCACCCAAGCAGCTCCTGCAGGAGGAGGAGGAGGAAGATAATGGTGTCTTTTTGAAATGTTTTGTTTTCTGCCTGGAGATCCTCCCATGCCCAGCCAAGCCGGGATGGGAGTGAGACGGGGAACAAACAGAGGTCCAGAACACATAAATAACCACGACAGGGCCTCTGCAGAGCCAAATTACTTTGCACATGGAAAGAACTAAGTGGGGTGAAAAAAACCCTACAGGTTAAAACTCAGGAGATTTTGTCTGTGCTAAAAGATGACACATTATTAACAACACTTGTCAAAAATGAGGCCCTTCCCCCTCACACAGGATTGGAAACACATTGGCTGCTAAAGTAGACAGAGCCAAAATGTTTTCAGTACCTATTACAGAAAATGGATGAGACCCCCAAGTGAGAGATTTCTGTAAGAGAAGGTGGGAAAGGCTTGGATTTTGCTCCCCCAGCACTCAGGGAATTCTGCAGGCAGAGGGTACCAAGCAGGAACTCCTCGCTTGCATCCATTGTCAGCCACAAATTGGAGTCATTGATGACTCCAGAGCTAAAATTCCTGTTGTTCACCAAACCAGGAGCTGCACAGAGATCCCTGCTGGTTTGGGTGAGGAATGCCCCGAGGGAGATCAGGGATGTCTTCCTTGTCTTCCCCTTTTTCTGCAGCCATAGGAAAGGACATAAAATCCGAGCCCCTGAGGCAGAGCCCTGAGCATGTGCTAATGTGTGTCTAGACAGCCTGCCCTCCCCTCTCCCTCGGGTTTTCCTGCTGCTATCCTGCTCAATTCCAGATGGAAGAGGCAGTGCTGAAATGCAGACACGAGGAAACGGTGTTGATGTCACTCGGACCCCGATTATGTCACTGTGTGGCTGCCTCTGTTCGGTGCCCTGCAGTAAAATTGCATTTCTTGTCCTCCTCAGGGGCCTGTTGGGCACAACCCAGAGCATTCCCAGCTTCAGGCTTGGGTTTCCTGGCATGGAAACTGAGGTGCAGGATGGGCTGAGAAGGACTGAGGCTTGGTCCTGTCACGGAATTGGAGCTTTGCCAGTAGTTACACTCAGAGCCAGGAAGCATTCCTGGGTCCTGCAGTATTCCCTGGCTTCTTAATCACGGCCTCATAAACCTGGTTACATCAAACACCTTCTTATTCACACCTGCATCATGGTGAGAGGATTAAAAATCAAGTGTAGGGCTGTGAGAGGGGTTTGTCAGCCCTCTGGATTGCAGATGATTTTCTTGGAAGCCTGCAGAGATGCACCCTGTGTGGTCCAACTTGGCTTTGGCCTCACTTCCATTTTTAAGATTGGAAATAATAAAATTAGCAGTGAAAAGCTAACATTTAAAAGGCAAACAAAATAAACCCAAGGGGGAAAAAAATTAAATAAAACGTTCTATTTTCTTCTTTTTAGCAAGCTCCTTTAAGCTGCCTCACATAAGGACTGGCTCATAATCTGCACTTAATTTATCACTTAATTTTGATTAGTTACCTAATATCACACAAGCATCCTCAGGTTGTTTCCTTTCTATTCTATAGCTGTTTCACAGGTCGTGGTGCTTGCAAAGAGCCTGTTCAAGTCTAGATTTATCTGGAGATTTGGTGACCTCAGTAAGTGCTCAGAGTATTTCAGTGCTGATTTCCATGGGAATGAGGTACTTAAATTCCTTGCAAGGGAGCAAATGACAGGATGGTGACTGACCTCTACGTGCTGTAATGTGAGAGTGGGCTCAGGAAACCTTGGTGGGTCACCTTTCACTGAGGGGCACAAATCAGCCAACACAGCAACTTCTTGATGTGTCTGAGCCCTTACATTGATTATTTCTCTCTTTCCTACTGGCAAAATGATGATTTCAGTATTATTTCCTCAGAATTAAGATGAATACATCTGTGTTCATAAGTTTGACCCACATTAGAAGTATAGTGGAATATAAAAATGCCAGTAATTCAACGCTAAAGGGGATGTGTGACTGTTAATTTGTGTGACTTGCTGGTAACAGGGTGTTAAAAGCAGAGCCCACGTGTTCACCTGGAGAGAAAAGTGTTCCCTGTTCATTATTAATATTTTTCTAAAGATGATCAGAGCTGCCTGGCACCTTTTGGAGATTTATGAATAATTCCCTCATATGATGAGAAGACAAGTGATTTCTTATGTTTGCTGTTTTCCTTCTACATCTTGTTGGTAAAGGTTTTATAAAAGTGAGTGATGCCCTCAGGAATCGGCCACAACTCCAGGAAAGGCTCAGGTTTGGGTAGTTCAGCTTTTCCCAAATTCCTGGTTTCAAAGAGCCCTTTGGAAAGGAAGCAGGTGTGAGGGACCCAGACCTTCCAGAAAGGTCTTTGGGGTCCCTCACTAGTGCAGGCAGGGAAGGTAAAACCAAGAAATAACTCAATGCAGAGCTCAGAGGAGCAGAAAGTGAGTGTGGGGTAAAACCAGGCAGTGGGGGAGATTTGCTTGGGGTTGATGGGGCAACACAGCTCAGACTGGAAAGAAATCAGAGAGGTGCATCAGGTGGAGGAGGCAGTGGTGAAATGTTCCATGGCACGGGGGTAGAGCAGGGGGGTGAATGGATATTTTCAGGTTTAGAGACAGTTTGTGTCCTTCTTGCAGCACAAGCAGGGCTCGGGTCTGTCTGAAACAGGCCCTACTTTGCTGAATCACTGCTTTAAAATCTTGTGATTCTCTGTGATAGATGCAGCTGGGAGCTGCTGCCACATCCCTGGAAGTGCCCAAGGCCAGGTTGGACGGGGCTTGGAGCAGCCTGGGTTAGTGGAAGGTGTCCCTGCCCATGGCAGGAGGTTGGAACTAATTGTCTTTAATGTCCCTCCCAACCCGAACCATTCTGTGATTCTGATTCAGAGCCTCTAAACGACAACAATAGCCCATCTAACCCCTCTATTCAGGCACAATTCACTCATCCATCAGGATTCTCTCTTTTATTATTCCCCTTAAAAAGCATTGCACTGCTCCCGGTGTATCTCTGAGACCGGGCTGGAGAGCAGGACACGTTGTGATGGCTGTGGGGACCACGCCAGCTAGTGACAGCTACACGAAGTGCACTCCTTCCCTGACAGCCGCATCCCTTTTCCTTCCCTGACAGCTGGATCCCTTTTCCTTCCCTGCTCCTCTTTTTCCAGTTCCCCTCGCTGACGTTTGTGTGTAATTAGAGAAGAGAATATTAACGAGTAAATCATAGGAATTAAAAATGTCTCCGAAGCAGATGGGTCCCGTTAGCTCCACTTTCTGAGCCTGCAGTAGTTTTCCAGTGCTTGGGACAAAGTTTGGGAGCAGTTGGGTTTGCAGACATGTGGCAATTGCACACAGCATGGCAAGTGTCAGAGAAGATACATCCCAGGTAGCCCGGGAAAGGGAGAAAATATTTTATTTCACTTTAGGATTAGGAATAAATCAACAAGTTTAGACAGATCAAAAAAATTACCCCTCGACTGAGAGCACAACAAACCAAACCTGACAAAAGCCCAAACTCACCCTTTCTTCTGTCTCTGCAGCTTTTTACGTTCTCTGTAAGAAAAATATTTCCTCAAAACCTGTACAGCCAGATGTTTGCCAAAGTGCTGGATGCCTCTGGGGTGATTCCTGTGAGGTTCCTCAGTTTTTGAGTTGCCAGTCATTTCTCTGATTGTCAGAGAGGGCTCAGAGTTCTGAGTCAGTTTGTTGCCTTGAACACGGTGCTGTGATGTTCATACACACCTAAATGGCACAGTTATATCAGTTTATATCAGTGTTATAACAGTGGATGATTTTTTTTTTTTAAAAGAAGCAAACTATCAATAGGATTCAAAATATTAATCAAGTAGGGGAATTCCTTAGTTGCACTCTGTGGTTCTTAATTTAGGAAAAATGTCCTTAAGCAAATACCCTAAAAGTAACTGGAAGTTGTTCCTGCCCGTGGCAGATCTTTAAAGTCCCTTCCAACCCAAACCATTCCAAGATCCTAGGAAGTATCCACTCTGCAGTGCAAGGTCATGGAGAAAAGCATAGAGGGCTTTGGCCATGGCTGATGGATGTGTGTGCTCCCAACATCCCTCTTTGCTTCCTTGTTTGTTTGGATGTCTCAAAGCAACACTTGGACTTGCTCAGCCTTTCTCAGCAGCTCATCCCATGCAAAGCACAACCACTTTTAACCTCAACTAGAAGCCAAATCCAAGAGCAGAATCAGAAGGGGAAAAGTAACGTTCAGACAATAACCCCAGGGAACACTGGACATGCCAGAGATTAAGGATGTGTTTCAGGGAGCTCCAGGAGGGTTTAAGGAGCACAGATGACATGACAGCTCAGGACAGCAGAATTCCATATAACCTGTCTGGCAAAAACCAACTGTCAAAAATCCTCAGCACACACTTTGAAACCTTTCACACAAATCTCCCTTTTCTGCCAAGAAAAACTTTCTCCCTTTGAAAAGCAGAAGGAGTTTTGAAAGAGCCTTTCTGCCATCATTTCGTGATTAGGATTGATTTGCACCTCACCCAGGACACTGTGCCCTTGGCTTTTGCTGTATGAATAGTGCCAGGTAGAGCAGATGAGGCAGCCAGAGGATCTGTCAGGTGTTTCCCAGTGGGACAAAGTTAATCCTGTTGGTTGTGCAGAAGTGGAGCGACAGCAGGACAAACGGGATGATTCAGTTCCTCTGCATGGCCCTGCTCAGGAACTTAAAAACAACAACAACAAAAAAGCATGTTAATGGAACCTTTTCCTTCTAATCCATCAGTTTATCTCATAAATCATATGATTTCTCCCTACAAAATTTGCCTCACTGATGTCTTGCTCCTGCTTGACTCCTGTGTTACTCTGACATGTCATTCTGGCACTGTAGGAATGTGAAAACTTGTAAGGGAAGGTACAGAAGTCACCTGAAGGCTGACAAGATGCTTAAGAACAAGAACATATATTGGTTATGTATGTTTGATTGGTAAAAGAAAATACAGAGGAGTGAAGTAAATATGTAAGCACATTTCTGGGGGAAAAAATTAAAATACTGGGCTCTGTTGAGCTCCTTGGTTATCCAGCAAAGTAAGGAACAGCAGATAGGTCTGAAGCTGAATAAAGTCATGTGAGAAATCCTGTGTTGCTGGATGTTTTCAAACCAAGCCTTTCTGGAAGAGACATTTTAGGCAAACACAAATTCTTGTGTTCAGAATAATTGGGTGAAATGCAACGCCTGAGCCACGTGAAGCGTTGGATGTGGTGATTCCCCCTGACCACACTGTCCCTGAGGTGGCTGCCCACGCTGGGGTGGGAGTGGAGGCAGAGGTTCAGTGGCTTTCCTGAGGTCATGTGGTGGGGCAGGAAAGCAGGAGCCCTGTCTGCTGCCTGCCCTGGCTCCCCTGGGGCCTGTCCTGCTCTGCCATTCCAAGCTCTGTCTGCTCCTCCACACATCCTGCCGGGACACCAAAAAAAGAAAGGGCAGCGAAGGAGATGAGCCAGAAGGGCTGAGGTAGTTTCCTGTTCACATGACGATTTTTTTGAGCTAGTGGGGCTGTCATCCCATCCTTGTAATGGCAAGGAATGGAAAATCCTGAGTATTAATGTCCTGATCATCGATTCATCTGCGAGTTGGAAGTTTTGGGAAGATCCCTGCAGGTCGGTGGCCAGGTGTGCACCCCAGCAGCACTCCCTGACCCTCTGAGAGGTTGGACTCCCCCTGGCTTCGGCAGAACATGTGTCAGACCAACACATGCTGCTTGCAGAAGTACCTGTGTGTCTTTGTTGCCAGGGAAACTGAGGCACAGGGTGGCAATGGCCTCTTCTGAGAGGTCACAGCAAGTCCCCAGCAGATCTGCAAACAGCAGCTCTGCTCCTGGCAAATGGGCCTTTTTGTAATGTTTTCTAGCTCCTGATCCTGACAGGAAATCTTGGACTTCCCCAACAGAGAAAAGGAATGAAGCTGAAAACAGAATAGCCAAACTTTTGCAAGACATTATGATTGAGGACTTGGGATTAGTTTGCAACTAGTTTGTGGATGACTTAAGCCATTTCTATTTTCTTTGTAGCTATTCTCCATATCTTACAAATGAAAGCTGCCAGATTTGTCTGATAAATGAAGTGCCAGAGCCAAATAATATGCAGTAAATAATCAGCTCAGGATAAATCCTTCTTTGTTCCATCCAGCTGAAAGGCACTTTTCTTTTCCTTGTTTTAAAACTAATTGATGCTTAAATTTTTGTGTATTACAACTTTCCAGAGGACCAGTGTTTTTGAGGCCACACCCCACAGAATCATGGAATAGAATCACAGAATGGTTTGGGATAGGAGGGACGTTAATGCTCATCTTGTTCCAACCCCTGCCACAGGCAGGGACACCTTCCACTATCCCAGGGTGCTCCAAGCCCCTCCAACCTGGCCTTGGACACTTCCAAGGATCCAGGGGCAGCCACAGCTTCTCTGGGCAACCTGTGCCAGGGCCTCACCTGGAGGAATTTCTTCCTAATCTCTAATCTAACCCTTCCCTGTGGCAGTTTGAAGCCATTCCCCCTTGTCCTGTGTGCTGGTTTAAGAGTTAACCAGCAGGGGTAATGAACCCAACTCAAAGGAGAGATTATAAAATCAGAATAACAATTTATTAAAATAATACAGTAAGTACAATCATACAAACAAACAATTGGTCTTAACCCACAAAACCCAAATGTATAACCCAGTACCCTGGGGCATGAACAAAGTGGTGTTCCCTGGGCCCCACTTGAGTCCAAAGTAAAGGGAGAGGGGAAAAACCTGCTGGTGGGAGAGCTGTTGCAGTCTGGTCAGAAGCGGTGATTGCAGTCCAGCTGAGGTTGAGAGCGACGAGCTGCAGTCTTCCTTCTGGATCCCACGAGTGGTTGCAAAGTTCTGGAACTCCAGGTTTTTTTATATTCTCCAGTTCAGGCAGGAATGGTCAGTTCTTTCCCTCAGGGAGTTCCATAAAAGGTAAGAGCACCCTCCTATCTCACAGGCCTCTTAACACCTAGTTTATAGCCTGAGGAGTCAGGCTCTTATGGGCAGAGGTGCTAATAGTCTATTGACAACAGTTTCTGGGAAATGGCATGGAAGGCTATAGAATACACAGTTTTGGGTTACACCCATACCATGATGAACTCAGCTGTCCTAACTAGGACATCCTGTCACTCCAGTTCCTGATGAAGGTCCCTCTCCATTTTCCTTGTAGCCCCTTCAGACACTGGAAGGTGCTCTGAGGTCTCCACACAACTTTTTCTTCTCCAGGCTGAACAGCCCCAGCTCTCCCAGCCTGTCTCCATTTGGAAGGTGCTCCAGTCTCCTTATCAACTTCATGACTTGCTCCAACAGGTCTGTGTCCTTCTTATGCCGAGGGCACCAGGACTGTGCACAGTGCTCCAGGTGGGGTGATTCCACCTGGAATAATAATAATAATAATAATAACTGGTGGCAGTGTGGGGCAGGCAGCACATCTGCAGTCTGGCAGCTGCTGAATTTAGGGGACCTGTTGCCTCCTGCTGAGAACTGTGGCTTGTTTGCCCTGGAGACTGCACAGGATCCTCTGGCTGCTCATCCCAGGGAAAGAGACTGTTGTGAGGATGAAGGTGAGAGTTCAGGGAGAAGTCTCACTACTTGAGTGAAATGAAGACCTAGCAGTGGAAAGTGTGAGAAACTGGGCAGCTCTGAGAGGCAGAGAGAGTAAGAATTATTATTGTTATTATTTGTTTTCCCCAAAGGAGAGGAAGGAACACGACGTGCTGGAAAGGTTGTGCACTGCACAGCTTGAGGGGACAAAGTGGCTTTTGAAAAGCTGCTCAGTAGGTCAGGGGTGAGGAAGGAGGTGGAAAAAAGTCACACAAAGTATCTGCAGGGAGGGGGCAGAGGATGGACCAGGCTCTGCTCGGGGGGGCCCAGCAATGGCACAGGAGGAATGGGCAGGAAGTGATGCCCAGGAAGTTCCAGCTGGACAGGAGGAAGAACCTCTTTGCTGGGCAGTGACTGAACAGAGACCAGAGAGGGGGTGGATTTTCCCTCACTGGGGGTATCCCAGACCCATCTGGACACAATCCTGTGCCACGTGCTCTGGGATGACCCTCCTTTAGCAGGGAGGTGGCAGCAGATGCCCCATTGTGGTCCCTTCCAACCTGACCCATCCTGTGCTGCTGTGAAACCCATGGAAAACAGCTTGTTCAGGCTCAGCCACCTCCTTCCCTCCAAGAACAGTGGCTGTCTGAAATCCAAGCCCATAGAAGCCAAAGTAGAGATGTCTAAGCACCAAGGAAGGTCCTTCCATATTTATTTCCAGGTCTCTTTGTGCCATTTCACACCACTGAGCTCCCAGGGATGGTGTCTTAGGACATGGGAGCTGCAGGACTGGGTCTGGAGTGTTCTCAGGGGGACTGGAGGAAAAGATTTATGTGGGTGTTCATCCCCTCAGACAACCCCCCAGTTTGCCCCATATTTCCACTCTCAGTCTCCCCAAATGCCCAACCAAAGCCCAGGATTCCACTCTGGGAAGCGGGAGCACTCACAGAACTGCTCTGAAGATTCCTCCTCTCGTGGGGGTTTGCACAAATGCTGTTGCTGCCCGTGATGGGAAGGGCTGAGCACTCCCAGCAGGAGCTGAGCTCCACAGGGTCCTTCTCCTGAATCCCTCAAATCAGACAGTTAATAGAATAGTTTTGACTTCGTGTCCTGCACAATGATACTCACCAAACAGTTGCTCAAAAGATGCTTCAAAGCCTGACAGGCGTCACCGGAGCTGCTGTTTTCTTTTCATTTCGTTTTGTAAACTGACTTAAAGCCAATATCAATATTTATCTGCAGCGAGGGAAGTGCTTTGCTGCCAGGAATTTGACTGTACTGTTTTCTTCCGACTATAAATGGGGCAATTACTAATGAGAATATTTCTCAAATGAATGAGTGGAACATTAATATCCCCTTAGCCCCAGTGCCTGGTCATCCCACAAATAACCCTTTATATGTTTTTAAGCATTATCTGATGGTTAAGCTGCAGGTTCCATAACAGAATATGATTTTATGAGGATGTTTTGGGTGTCGCTGTCCCTCAGAATTTAGTTGCTTTGTCCATGTTAACTGCTGTTGCTGGGTATGTTCCTTCTGTGTCTTTCACTTGGAGAGATAAAATAATTATTTTTTTAATCAGATATCATAGAAAAAGTCTGACAGGTACCTTAAGAAATATTTTAGCCAGTCCCATGCCCAGTTCAGCTGAACCTAAACTGTTCTCTACACACAGCAGCACAACCTGCAACCTTGGCAAGTCTACAGCTTCCTTAAATTATCCAGTAAGTGGTTTATTCCCTTCCTTTTTGCAATCCCTTCCACATATTTGAGCACTGTTATCACGTCTTTCCTTTGCCTTTTCTTCCCCAGGCTTAAATGGACCGAGTCTCTTCAATCTTTCATCACAGGTCACATTCTCCTGAGCTCAGATCATTCCTCTGGCTTTTCTTTGGACTTCTTCCAACTGATCTTCATTTTTTTTTTTTTTTTTGGCCTGTGGTGCTTCAAGCTGGAGACTCTGCCAGCTGGAGCCTCTGGGGTGGGCAGGCTGGCAGGTGATCTGTCAGCTCACACAGAGCAACGAGGAGATAGAAAATAGAAGCTGATGGCTCCGTGTCATCACTCCTGGCACATCTCCTATCTGTTAATGTCCCCCTAAGCTGTGTTGTGTCCTGGTGTCCCAGCAGACACCAACACACCCCTGATGGCCCTTTCTACCTTTAGCCAGCTGGGCTGGGATTCATTTTCTATGGTGGGAGGTGACTGGGAGCAAACCTGCTCCTTTGAAACCACTCATCATTATTAACCTACTAAGCCGAAGAAAAATGTTCTTTGATGAGAGCTCACGGCCCTGGGGAGGAAAAGATTGGAAGAAAAAAAGTGGAGAGAATGAGACATTTCATTAATTACCCCATAGCAACTTAGTGGGAGGCTGGATATTTTCCTAAACTCCCAGGCTGTTTGGTGCACACATCCTCCCCCACATTTTTGTCTACTTGGTACATAATTTCCATCTCTCTGCTAAACTCCTGGTGCTGCCACTTGCCAAGCCCCGAGCCAGCAAATTCCCCCTTGCTGTTGAAATCAGAGTACTTTCTGTGAATCACTCGGGCTGAGAGGAGTCACCACGTGCCAAGATGCTCGTGATGGATGGACTTGAATGGAAGCTGTGACTTCACATATTTATATGTATAGATCAGCCTCCAGCTGGGGGAGGATTCCCTCTCCTCTATCGCTTCAGCCTGGGATGTGATCTCACCACATTTTGCTTTCTCATGGAAGCCCTCCAAGTACAGCCTGGTTTACTGTGGCAAGCTGTGCTCTAGGCTGAGCTTTTGCTCTCCTCCATCCCAGCTCCTGAGCCAGTCCCCTCCTGTAAAGTTTGCACTGTGTCCATATAAACCACCACACTCCTGGCAGGGGACTGGAGCCAAGTCCCTCCACACCAGTATCCCAGATCCCTGGAACTCCTGCCTGTAAAGCAGCAATTAAACCCAGCAGTTCCACTTCTCTCTCCAAAACACCGACCTGAGCTGCTAAATTAGTTCCTGATTTGCTTGAAAAGTTGCTGCATTAGGAGAAAAGCTGGAGCAGCCAGAGCCTAAGGAGGCAATGCCAGACTTTCTAACTAAAGCTCACACATAAATCCCTCTTGGAATGACACCCCTAAGGGGTGGGAATGATCCAGGTTCTCCCTTCTCTGCCCTTTGTTGCCCCTGAGCTGCTGTTGGATGTGAAGCTCTTCCTTCCACTCCTCCTTGAGCAGTTTACCAGGCATTTAAAACAGGGAAAAGATGTCGTTGTTTAGCATTTTGTTTCTTTAGGATCTCACCTTTATTATGATGTACAGGGTAGGCACTATAGAATTGTCTTTGAATATGGAATTTGCACAGCTTGAAGTTTAAAGACCTGCTCTTAAAACAATTGAGATTAAGGCTGAAAGGAAAGTCAAACACTAACATTCGATATTTGTAAGGTTTTATCAATGTGCATTTTTTAAAAAATGTACATTTTGTTTAAAAAAAAAAAACCAAAACACCTCTGATGTTCTTATTTATTCAAGTAGATTGTGGGCAGGAGGGGAGATTCAAAAATAATCTGTCAATAATTCAGTATTGATTTCCATATCAGACAGAGGGGAAATTTAGCTTAGAAATTAGGAAGCAATTCTTCCCTGTGAGGGTGGGGAGGCCCTGGCACAGGTTGCCCAGAGAAGCTGTGGCTGCCCCATCCCTGGGAGTGTCCAAGGCCAGGTTGGACGGGGTTTGGAGCAACCTGGATTCGTGGAAGGTGTCCCTGCCCATGGCAGGGGGTGGAACTGGGTGATCTTTAAGGTCCCTTCCAACCCAAACCATTCTGTTATTCTATGAAAACATCCCTGTTATTCAGTGTATTTGTCAAAAGGCTGAAAGTTAATGCTTTCTCCACACTGGAGGCAATTTATGTGTCTCTGGAATAGCCTTGACTCCCCTTGGCTGTAAAACACAATATCCTTCCCTGGATCCTTAATGCCATGTCTGGTGTCTGGCTCTGAACTGCTCGGGGCAGCTGCTGTGTGTTCTGGGAGGCCAGAGCCATTTGTTGGCATTCCCAGGGATTATCACCGGGGCAGACACACACACTGAGGAATAACTAAGGCCTGGTTCAGGCAGCCGTGGCTTCTTTATTTGATACAAATTTGATCTCAAGCCCAGAACCTTCTCTGAACCCACCAGAGGTGAAAATGTCACAGAGCTGAAGAAATATTTGGAAACACACATAGTAAAGTTTTCCCACCCTGTTAAAATCAGCTGCAGAAGTTGCTCTGCCATCACCAGGAGCAGGAACAAGCCCTGGCAGAGGTGAGGGGGGGCTGCCACCTCCTCTGGAAAGGCAAAACACTACAGAAAACAAGGCAGAAGCCTGTGATTGACCCTCTGAGCTCCCCAGGGTCACCCAGGCCTGAATCACTGCGTGTGCAGAGGCAGATTAATTGGAACATTTTATTAATAATTTAAGAAAAGGCTGGCCTTTGGCTGCGTGCTCACCCCTGTGTTTCTCACAGCACCTTTTCAGCCAAACCAGTTCCAAGATGTGACATCACCCAGAGGGACTTCCCTGCTTCCAGAGTGGGAAATAATGCAGAGAAATCATGAGCCTGGGGTGACAAAAATGCAAAGCACATACATTTACACTGTCACTCTGAGGCTGAGCCTGTTCCTAAATCCTCACATGCTTTCCTGAGGATCAAGCTGGAGCATGGTCCACGCTTTAGCACATCCCATGTACTCATTCATGGAAGTGGGTGAGCAGTCAAATATGTTGTGTTCCAGCCTGCCAGCAACTGTCCCCCAGCATGGTCATCTCCTTTTTGTGAGTCCACTCTCCCCAGCACAAACCCAGGCCATTGGACAACTGGGAAGTGGGGATTTGTTGCAATAAGCAGCAGAGCATCCTCTGTGTTTTCCTATGGAAACTGCACTCAGCAGGATGACTGACTGCTTTTAAAACCGGGTTAAACTGGGGCTGAGCATTGTCCATCAACCTTCTGCACTTTCAAGGGTGTGGGGTTTTTCTCAAATTGAGGTTTGGATGCATCTCATGGTGTCCTGGAGATTTTGAGATTGTAGAATCATGAAATCATGGTGTGGGTTGGGTTGGAAGCAGCTTAGAGATGATCTTGTCCCACCCCCTGCCATGGGCAGGGACACCTTCCATTGACCAGGTTGCTCCAACCTGGCCTTGGACAGATAAATATGATGAAAGTACCACAACAGTGAGTGAGCTGCAGACTTCCCTCAGAGTTAGGCAGAAGCAGTTTGCAGGTTTGGAGGTCTCTTCAAGGACTCAGATGACTCCTGTCTCTTGGCCATTCCCACAAATCCCTGTGTACTGGGATTTGTGCCCTTCCTCAGTCCCAGCTTCCTGGTGATTATTAGTGGTGCCAACCCCCTAATAATGACTTTAGTTCTAACAGTCTCCCAATCCATTCAGTTTATTTTCAGAGCTTTTTGTTTTGAAATGCCAAAATGAATCAAAGACATCCCCTACACAGCATTAGAGATGTAAAAAAGGAGTGGATTAGTGGATTTCAGTGAATCTTCCAGGACACTTGGACATGTAAATGCCTTTACTTGGACATTTAGAGCTGTAAGATGATTTTGAAGACCTTGGCCACGGGTTCAAAGGACACCTGGCTTTCTTAATATGATAGATATTCCTTTTTGGTGTTGTATAGATAGAACTTTCAGCAAGAGTGAGCTGTTTGAAAATCGGGGCTGTAGGTTTACCCCATCATGCAGCCACACCAAAGGCAGCATTATTCCAGTTATAACACTGTCCATGGCAGATAAGTCTGTGTTCACCAAGGCAGCTTCACAGCCCCAGGAAATGCCAGCAGGTACCTGTTTTTCCAGCTCATGCTCTGGTTGGTACAAATGATTGGTGCAGCAGCCTCAGATGTGTTTCCAGTCAGCTGCTCAGGAATGTGCACTAACTCTGAACTCCAAGCACAGTGACTGCTCCTTTTCTGTCAGGAAAGGCATTAAATGATACATAAACTTCCTCACAGACGGGAAATTTGCATCTTTTTAACTGGCTTAATTACCTTCAGCACATTATCACTGGATAAAAGACACCAGCCCACCTTGCACTGCTGTGTCACTGGGTTTTCAGCTCTTCCTCCTCCTCTGAGTAAACTCATTGTAAAAGAACAGATCAACACCAGTCCCAGTCCTACAGGTCAGAGCAGAAGTGACCTCTCCCTGTTGGCAGAGAAAGGCTAAACCCAAATTTAACCTAACTTTAAATTTAAACCTAAATTTAAACCACACTGATATTCTTTCTGCTTTCTGTCCTTACCAATTTTTGATTGGTTAAAAGTAGGTAAATGTACATGTTTTCTAAATTCTTGTTGCATTTATAGCTTTAGAGAGGAAGGGGTTTACAGGGTCAGCTTAGAAGCTGGCTCAGAGCAGTGTTAAGAATTGTTTCCAAGCTTTAAAAAAAATATTATTGCTTCCCACTCCAAGTGATCGATGAAGAAAAAGACAAAACATTCCCTATCACACAACAATCACTTTCAAACACTGTTTTCTTAATGAAGTTTTGTTTTACTGGAGACTCTCCCGTTTCCATCTCCTCCACTTGGCACATATTTCTGCCTTTCCAGTGCCTCAGGGACTGTGTTATCAGGACCGAGGGAGGAGGAAATTACAAAACTGACATCCTGTAATATTTCACGCAGGAATCAAGGGCTGCTCTAGCATGAAGTCATTGGTTTTAGTCTATAAAATTCAGTGCACTTAGTTTTAGTTACTGGATACAACTTTTTAGACTGGCAGATGCACACGAGCTGAAGTGGATCGCATCCCATTTTGAAGGGAACTCCATGTTTATGTGTCACAGCTGCCAGAAATCCATGTGCCTCCAGGGACTTGGGGTCTTTCTTTCACTCCAAGCAGTGACAGATGTCAGGATCTGCCCTCCCTATCCCTATATCCCTGGGAATCTGGGCCCAGCAACGTGCAGTAAAATGCTGACAGCAATCCCTGCTTGTGGCAAGGTGCTCTTGGAATTTTAACTAAATCCTCTTTGTTGAACAGGGAAGTTCCCAGTTGTCACTTGGCTGCAGGATGGGAAACAAATGCCTGCACCCTGGATCTCCATTACCATAGGAATGAGGCAGTGGGGACACCAATTAATTCCCATTGGGATGTCCAGGCAGACTGAGCTGAGTAACATCCCGAGTGAGCTCAGTGAGCACAGAGCAGGGATCTCCCCTGACCAGGCACTGTGAGTGTTTCTCCAGGATTCCCAGACCCTCACAGGCTGGGAGTTGTGTAGAAATGCTGGAAACTCAGCCAGTGCCACTGGGCCTGGGCAGATGCTGAGGCAGAGAAAGCAAATGCATCCAGGATTCCCAGGCACAGGGGAACTTTTCCGCTGCCGTGTTTGAGCCACACAGTCAAAGTTCCCTCTTTGGGTCTGTCCAGATTTTTCATTCTCTATAAATAGGCAGCACTGGCTTCCCTTGGCCAGCCTGGCTGGACTGTTTTCTCAGTGAGGACAGTGAATTCCGAGGGCAGTCACATCTGCTGATATCCCTGACGAGCCTGGCAGGAGCTGGTGCTGGTACTTGGATCCCTTCCATGTCTATCAGGAGAAAAGTCCAAGTTTGTTTCCTGCAGGCAAAGAGCCAGATCTAATGACAGATAGAAGTGCAGACGCTCTCAGGCAACACCAGGCCATAGTTCCACCAGCCCCATTCCTTCAGATCCATCCTAAATTCCCAGTTATTCGCAGGGAAAAGCCATGTTGAGCACCCCGTGTTCTGTGCCAGCTTGTCAGAGGAGCTCCAGCCCTGCTGCCAGGCTTTACCTTGGAATGCAGATGGAAAAGGGCAGATGATGTGCTTTAATTCTCTGCTGACTCACAGGGAAGAGCAGATTTTTCAGCAGAGGTTCAAGCCCAGGCCAGGCAGTCAGACCCCAGCAGCTCCATCTGTAACATCTCATGGGCAGTGTCTGAATTCATTAAAAATCTGACTTTGACACAGCTGAGAGGCCAAAACGACAAATAAACTTTTGGAAAATCTTCGCTCCCTTTGCAACTAAAATTTGAAATTTGCAGCCTCTGATAAGCTCAGAGGTGAGTTTGTTCAGAGCTGGACTCACTGTGGGGGTAGCAGAGGGTTTTCAGGTTGTTACCTTCTGCTGTTGGTTTTGCTTCTTTCTCACAGGATTAGGGAAGAGACAAAATCCCCCTTCCAGCCACCCCTGGGAGCTGGCCTTACCTTTACTCAAACGAAACCCTATAGCTGAAATAACCTCTCTTCTCCCTCTCCTCTCTTCTCCCTCTCCTCTCCTCCAGGAATGGATCTGACCCACCCCTTCATGCAAAATTCTGTGGAAAATAACCAATATATTCAGACAGCTTGTGAAAATGCTGCAGCTTTGGTTTCTCTGTGCCTGGTGTCTCCCAGTGCTTTGCTCTGAAGGGTGACAAACCCGGGAGCTGTGGCAGGACCGTGTCACCGACCCTGCAGATAAATCCCGGGCAGCTCTCCCTCAGCCTCACACTCGCTCCCAAACTTTCAATGCGAATTGAAAGGTTGCCACCTCCTGGATACTGAGGAGCAGCGTCGGCCACTGGAAAAGGGAACTCCAGCAGCACCTGGGAAGTGCCTGTGTAGGAACTTTGGGGGTGAAAAACGAAAAAGCTGGATGAGGAAGGAATTTTACAGTGCAGCACTCAAACCCACCCTCACAAATGCTGCAGTGCTCATTTTATCTCTGCTTGTGGATGCTGCTGAGCTTGTGAAAACAAGGGATGCCAGGATGCCTCTGTTCATCCATCCAGTAAACATATATCTTCAATTTGCTCAGCACATCCACACAATCCTGGTGTTGTGCTGGCACCCTCACCTCTCCCTCTGTACAGTTCTCAGCCATGGATTTTATCCCTGGGGAAAAATGGAGCCACCCTGGTGATCCCAGACTGAGGTCTTGATTTTTAATAGATTTAAATTGAAAGAAATTTAATACAATAAAATAAATAAATTTAATAAAATTATATAAATTTAATAAAACCAAATCCTAAGGTAATAACAACAGACTCTAATCGTGGGCACCCCTGGCATCATGGGCACATGTTCTACAGTTAGAGGAGGGTCTCTGCTGCTCAGAGCTTTCCCTCTGGACTAACCCACAGACATGAACAAATCCTTCTCCTAGTGGTGAATAATCCTGCTGAGATGGTGGGAACCTGCCAGTTTTTAAACCTGAAATTAAAGCAAAAACAACACCCAGAGTAAAATATTTTTCATTTTCTTTATTTCATCTGGTTTTTTTTTTTTTTTTTAGGTGAATCCATCCCTTGTGACGGGCACCTGAACAGACCCTGGTGCAGTGTCAGTACAGCTTTACTGGACTGACAAGAGCTCTCAAAGTCCTCAACATCCAAGCTCTCCAACACTGCCCTTTCATGGAAATTCCACAGAGCTCACCAATAACTCAGCTCTCAACACACAGCAAGGCCTGCAGGCAGCAGGTTTTGGGTTGTAGCTCTGTCAGGAGGCTACAACCCTGCCCTTGCCACCCTGTGCACATGCACTGGATGTCTCCAGCCCGGGGAGCAGTGACATGGCCACGACAGAGACGCTGCTCTCAGAGGCACCACAGCAAGCCCAAGGCTCACTTT
Source organism: Lepidothrix coronata (assembly GCF_001604755.1). Classification (NCBI taxonomy): domain Eukaryota; kingdom Metazoa; phylum Chordata; class Aves; order Passeriformes; family Pipridae; genus Lepidothrix; species Lepidothrix coronata. The sequence goes on along the minus strand of NW_016690340.1, from coordinate 1,049,456 downwards.
GAAGGTCAGTGTATCACTGGGGGGGGAAACCACGGCTGTTCTTTATGTGACAGCAGATGTAAACATGGATTTTATTCCAAAATAAGGCCAGTTGTTACATACTCTTGCGAGCTTCAAAGAGATTTCAAATCTTACTGGAAACAACAACTGCATGAGGAGGGATCAAGAAGCCAAGGAGGTGGTGGTGTGTTTGCCAGCAAATACTCCTTTTGCTTTCTTGCTGGAGTACATTGGAGCCAGGAATTACAAACCCCCTTAGATGTTGCATCCAGCATCTCCCCAAATATTGGTGCCCAGACATTCATTTAAAAAACATGTATTATATAGGATATGCATTATACAAAATATGCATTATATAGGATGCAATGTCATACCAAATGCATTATGATTTAATTCCTCTGAACATTACAATTCACTTATTTTCTGGTCCTGTTAAGCCTGACCTGCCTGAAACTCAGATCAGGTACCTCAGATTGATTCAGTTCCCCCTCCATCACCTTCCCAGCCCACTGGAGTAGCAGAAATTGCTTTCAGATCATTCAGATCCTGGGATGGTACATTTGTCCTCAGGAGCAAAATGTCAGAAGGACATTTCACCCCTCTCCTGTCTACAGTGCTTCTGCTTTGCTCTGGACTTTGCACTTATAAGAGCCACATCTTGGTGTGAGCAGGGCAAAAAAAGCACCAACCACAAATTCAAGGCAACAGAAGACAAATTTTATTACAAATACTTTGGCTCCCCAGGGATGTGCAACCCTGCATCACCTTTGGAATTCTCATGTCTTTCTGCAGCCCTCAAGTGCTGCCTGAGCCTCCTGCTCTGCCTGTGTGCAGATGTGAGGTGTCCCTGAGGGGGGACATTGCACAAAGTGCCATCAACCGTCCTCAGCAGGACCAGGACTCCCCACTCCTTCCAGGACAGCTCAGCAACAGCAAAGGTTTCCCATCAGCTTCAGCAGCAAATGCTGTTACAGCAAAGATGATGATTGTAGCTGGTTGTAAAGTCATTTAATCCGGGCTGGTATCATCTTAATTAGCGGTGCAATCAACCTTCCTGACGGCACAAATTGCCAACCAAACACGCAGCAGAAATCTGGAGGGCACATCAGAGCTCACAGAGGGAACTCCAAGGGCAATGGGAAGGTGTGAGGTGGCATCAGACTCCAAAAATTGAGCCCCCAGGCCAGATGGTGATTCGAGCAGCCCCCTCCTTGCTGGGCACTCACATTAACCCACAGGCACCATCCCTGCCCATGGCACAGGGATTGGAGCAAAGTGATCTTTGGGTGTCCCTTCCAGCCTGCTGCAGGGCTCTGAGACCAGCTGGAATAAGGTGTGTGGGATCTGGTTACAGCTCAGGCTCACAGGGCACCCTGAATTAGGGAGGAGTACCCAACTGCTGTCACTGTGCACTGTTACACCAGGTCTGGATCGTTTTTCCTTTTTGAAGTGTTCAGGAATTGAATATCTGTCTTCCAGAGCTGTTCTCAGACTCTGACAGGGATCACAGAACTGTTCTCTGCTGTCTGCACAGGCAGTGTCTGTTATCACTCACTCCTTAGCAGCATGTGTGAGGTAAGATGAAACCCCAGGCAAAAGACTGACAGCATTTGGGCTTTATTCCCCAAAATAAGCTTCAACCTCAGGACACAACCCGTGCAAATGCAGCAGTGGGACCACCTGGAGCAACATCAGCCCTTCAACTCATATTTCAGTGTCTGCAGTGGCCTGGCACCAGGGTGCCCCTTTGGCTTGTCAGGCCACCACGACACAAACCAGAAACCAACTTCACACTGAGCTAAACCAGGGCCACTCAAGACAACAGACCTGCTGGCACTGCTCCTGAAGCTCCAGCACACAGGTCCCACCAGGAAAAAGAACCCCCTTGCCCTGCAATATTGCAGTGGTGTCTGCAGCAGAACCACCAGGAGAGCCACGTGAGCCCACGTCAGACCATGGCAGGGCAACCTCAGGGTTTTCAGGTGTTCCCTAATTAGATAATCCCCTGCATGGGCAGCACCTCTGTCCCAGCAGAAGCTGTGGGTGTGGGACTGGGCACTCTGGCCCAGGTGGTGTCTGGCTTTGAGTTGGAGACACTAAACTCAACAGAACTGAAGATATCCTGGGATTTTCCACTGGCTGCAGAAGAGACTTCAGTGCAAATCCTTGTAGTTCCTTTCATGTCTCTCTTCAGAAGACACCCTAAAGTGACCAATATTAATCCTGTTGGAAATACTTTCATTCCCAGCAATACCAGCTGCTGAATTTTGTGACTTGCAGCTAATGCTCTGTACCTGGAACCAATCCCTTCCTTGTTCTCAGGATAAGAAATAAAATCTCCAAAGCCCTTGGAATAAGCCCTTGCTGTGCAGGTTTCATGGAAAGGCACACACAGGAGCCTTTGCAGACATACTCAGTGCAAAACTGCAGACACAGGTTGTAGTTTGAAACACCACGTGCTTTTGTAGCAGAAGTAACATATTTACACTGTATAATTCTTGCATATTTATCTTTGATCTTTGATATCCTCTTTGCTGTGTCCACACAGCTCTCTCCAAAACCTTACTACCAAGCACAGTCTCTTAATTGCATTCATTTTCTCCTGGCATCAGCCTTTCTTTCACATTTCTGTGTGTAGACTTGGCTCCTCCTTTTACCTTCTGTCTCTCCCCTTAGTGAGGACACACAGCTGGAGTCAGCCAGAGTTTGGGCTCTTCTGGTGGCATCAGTCAGTCTTGGGGCTCATAAAATCCTGAGATGGATGGAATAGTGGGAAAGGACCTAAAAGACCATCTCATTTCACCCCCTGCCATGGGCAGGGACACCTTCCACTAGCCCAGGCTGCTCCAAGCCCTGTCCAACCTGGCCTTGGACACTTCCAGGGATGGGGCAGCCACAGCTTTTCTGGGCAACCTGTGCCAGGGCCTCCCCACCCTCTCAGGGAAGAATTTCTTCCTGATCCCTAATCTAACCTTTCCCTGTGTCAGTTTGAAGCCATTCCCCCTTGTCCTGTCACTCCAGGCCCTTGTAAACAGTCTCTCCATCATTCTTGTAGGCTCCCTTCAGGTACTGGAAGGGATCCTGTGTTATCCCACACTTTAAAAGCAACACAATTATCTCACTCAACCGTTTTTTAAGGTACATCCTTTCCTCTTAGCACCTTCTCCTCAAGCCACCAGCCTGTGAACACAAACAGTACTTAATCCTGAAACAGGGAAGAAGAGCAACCACCACCCTCCTCAGTCCCTCCAGAAAGTCTCTCCCCCAGCATTCCCTCACTACCACCCTCAAACCCTGCCCTTGACCCCACAAAACCCTACACCCCACCAAGGAAAGCAGGGGGTTTGCGCCTTTAAGGAGCAGGATTGGGGCGATGCCGGGCCAGCCCAGCTGTGCCCAGTGAGGGTTTAAGGTGGGCGTGGGGCTGTGCTGGGTTTCACCTGTGCGGCTGGAGGGGATAAAAGACCCAGCGGGGCGAACCCCCCGCTCAGTCTGTCCCTCGCCGCTGGAAGGGGAGGTCGTTCAGGGCAAGGCTGGAGTGGAGCAGCGCTGGACCCCCAGGTAGGACACTCGGGGGACTCTTGGCCGGGCTGGGGGCGATTAAACCCACTAGATGGCGGCAGCTCCTTAAATTTGTGTGTTTGGCGTGGAAAAAGCCCAGGATGAGGCTTCCCGCGTGGAAGCTGCGGAAGGGGCTGGGAGCATCTTCAGCTCCCGCGGGCACCCGCACCGCGAGGTGCTCTTGGGGCAGCCCCGCAGCCGCTGCCCGGGGTGTCGGTGCGGGCAAACAAAGGTGTTTGGTGGGTCCTCTGTGGGCAGGGGGAGGCTGAAGGCGTCGAATGTGTAATTCCTCAAACAAACGCTGCAAAGCTGTGACCCACCGAGCGTGTCCTCAACGTCCCCCCTCCCCTCCTCCGGACTGGGCTTCGCTGCGGGGTCTGGGGGTGTGTGCGCTCCCCGAGGTGGCCGGTGGGCATTAACTGAGCTCAAAGCCCACGAAAAAGGATCAAATGTGTGTAAATGTTGCGTGTAAACCCGAAAATGCCAGGGTTCTGTGCGGAGCTGGAGCAGCCAAAATGCTTCGGCAGCTCCGGCTGCGACTCTTGTTGCGTTCAGGGTCAGCCTTTGAGATGCCAGCGATACCCACAGATGGAGTGGGGAGGAGATTTGAGGGCTAATTGCTGGTTTGCGGCAGTGTAATTGGCTCCTATCGGTTCAGGACAAGGAATATTGTTATATCCTAACCCTACACGGGCTGGGGGATTCCTGTCTCTTGCCTTTTGTCCTGAAGATCCGCTATTTAGGACTAAGAGCCCTTTCCTGGGAGGATTGCTGGAACTGTTAGTGCCTAATTCGACCAAGAGAATAAGGAAAACAGGACTCCAGTACCTAAAGGGGCTTCAAAAGAGCTGGAGAGGGACTTTGGACGAGGGCATGGAGTGATGGGATAAGGGGGGATGGATTCACAGCGACAGAAGGCAGGGCTAGGTGGGATACTGGGAAGAAGTTCTTTGTGAGGGTGGGGAGGCCCTGGCACAGGTTGCCCAGAAAAGCTGTGGCTGCCCCATCCCTGGGAGTGTTCAAGGCCAGGTTGGAGCAACCTGGGCTAGTGGGAGGTGTCTCTGCCCACGGCAGGGGCATGGAATGAGACGAGATTTAAGGTCCCTTCCACCCCAAACTGGTTTGTGATTTATGAGTTCATTTGAAAGGAGTTTGGCAGCTCTCTGGTGGCCACCACAAAATCCTCTCTTGTGTAACAAGCTACTCCAGGGTTAACTCTGTCCTAATTATGCTGCTTGATAAATGGGATCCCTTATATATGCAGATTTATGGGATGTGCCTCCAGCCCTTCCCTGGAGCGGCACCTCCTTGTGAGGTGTGTCCTGATACCGCTCCAGCAAATGCTGCCCAATCTGTGCCTGGTGTGAACCCTGGACTTTTTCACTGTGTGAGATCAGTCCTGCCGAAACCTCCCCTCTGCAGCTGCACAGAATTGTCACGTTATGCTATTTATAGACGAGGTATAAGTGACTGATGAAGGTCAGGTGAGAAAGTCGTGGTAGAGCTGTGAGGTAAATAAGCACTTGGTTCATGGTGATGGCAGGGAGGGGGAGGACAGTAATGCTGGCTCAGATGTCTTAATTCCCTTTTCACAGCTGCTGGCATTGGATTAATCCCTCCCTTTTGCACGGCTGTAGCTCAGGTGTGCAGTGCACTCCTTTCCCAGGCTGCAAAGCTCATCCCTTTCCCACTGCAGCCGTGATCCTTCCAGGGGAGGGAGCGTTCTGAGTACCTGCCTGCTGAGCTGCTCTGCTCGGGTGCAGTGCTGGGAAAAGAGCAGCACCCAAATCTTTCATTTCTATTTGGTTACAGATTTGCTGGGAAACTTTAAGAACTGGGCAGATCTAATGCCTGTTGTTTCAGGCTCACAGTGTAGCTTTGTAGCAGAGTGTGCAGCCACCTGGGCATCTCTAGGAGCTGTGTTGGGTGACACAGTTCTGAGAGATGGAATGTGCTTCATCCCAGGTCTATTAGGCAGAAACTGGTTTTGCTCTAATGCTCTCCCAGTGTTAAAGGTGGCAGGGTGTGTCCTACTGAGCCCACAGAGGTGACAACACAACTTGTAAAGCCACATCCAAGGTGTGGAATTTGCCATTGCATTATCTTCCTGTAGCCCATCAGAGGGAATCTCTTCCATGCTGCTCGAGTGCTCACCCAACCGTGCTGGGGGGGCTTGTTCATCCACATTCTACTTTTCGTGGATCAGTCCTGCAGAATCGGGGACAACTATTCCCTGCAGTTCATTTGTGCTCAACCTCCTTTCCACCTACGTTGCGGTGCGGTTTAATTGGGATGTGATTTTTTTTTAACCTTTTCCTGAAGGGTCGTTTTCTTCCTGCTTCCCTCCTATTGCACACGGAAATGTTGCTGTCCTCTGGCTGCACTTACCAGGAGCCAGCTCCTTTGCACAAGGCAAAAGGGAGCTTGTTAACAGCTGCCTTTGTGCTTAATTAATGATCCAACTTGATGGGGAGGGAATGGCTCCCTCCTGCCCAGCCCAGCTCTGGCATTGCGCTTGTCACTGTGTCCTCAGATTTGCACTAAAATGGTCACTGTGCCCGATACCGACAGAAATAGGACAAATATTGGTGGTTTCCATGTAGCTCCTGATTCCCCTCGTGTCTGTTCCGTGCAGTGTTTGGGGGCTGAGTGAAGGAAGGGAATAGGACAGTGAGTTTGAGGTTGTTTTTTTTTCTCCTCATTTGCTGAAGCCGAGTGAGTGGAATTAAATGTGACCTGTCTGAAAGCCAACCTTGTTTCTAAAAAGTGCACGGGGAGCTGAGATCAGAAGACACATTACAAACATCGCAGTAGCATAACTTGAGGCAAGTGCAATCATTTACTTGACTAATGAATCCCCTGGGCTGCTAGCAAGAGAGCAAATCTCTCATTCATCTTCTTAATTTAATAAGCAGAGGGGTTGGCCTTAAGGGTAAATGAAATGCGTAGCGATCCCGTGAATGTTTCAGCAAATTGATGTGCAATAAGATAAGGGAGATCCAGCACATGGCTTTCCTTTATTCCGAGAGACTGTCGCCGGGGCTTAGGGGAAAGGGGGAGAAGCTGGAGCTCGTGGCTCTGAGGAGCTTCTCCCCCCAATCTCTGCCGTCTGCCCAGGCTGGAACGCGGGAATTTTGTTAGGATGTCATCCAGAGCAGTCGGGGCTGTCGTGCTCGGTGTTGCGTGTGAGGCAGCCATCGGAGAGAGCCTGGGAAAGGCTGAGCAGGGAATGCTGCTTGCCCTGCCTGTGGGTACCTCCGGCGAGTTGCTGCACCTCGGAAAGGTTCATGGAAGAGCTGGAGGATGCCTGTACTTGTGGGAGCTAATGAGGCTCATTCCTGTCTTTCACGCTCTTAATTACTTCGGAGGAGAAATCAATGGGGTGAAACAATGAGATGCTTTAATGGCAAGAAAAGGGGGATTGTTGGTTCTGCCATCGCAACAATTACTGTGTCATCACCTGAGGGAACGTTGTGCGTGAGGGAAGCTGAGGCAGAGGTGAAATCATAATATTGCTACATATAATAAACTTTTTAGTAGGGAAATAAAAACAGGGTAAGGAAGCTTCAGACACAGGCAATAAATCGGGGAGGTTTTTTTTTTTAATAAAACCCCGCAAAGAGAATGCTTCTTAAACTTCTATTAAACCATGAACCATATAAAGTGACTTTTGGGAGGCTGAGTAAAGTATAAAGGAGTTGAAAATGGGAAGCTTGTTCTTGGCTTTTGTTCGGGAGAGGATTTTAGGATTAGCTGGTTCATTACTACTGAATGTAGCTCGTTAAGTACAATCTTGCAAGGCCCTTTATGAGGAACACACAATATAGAGCAGAACACTGAGCTGAGTGATCAGAAAAATTAGTGGCTTCTGGCAGTCATGAATCTCAGAGTTCTCGAGATCAAACTGGATGGTCAGAGATTCTCTTACTGGAGGCAAAACATAGAGATATAGGAACATCATGTACTGCATTGGAATCTGAAATAATTGCATTTGTCAACTCTGCCTAATTTGATAGGATGGAAGCAAAAGAATATGGGTTTAAGTCTTGAACCTTCATGCATATGCATTAGTGTAG
>NW_016690340.1:935314-1041762 GCF_001604755.1 Lepidothrix coronata | reverse complement strand
ATTGTTTATAACAGAGTGCTTTTGGATTCTGGCCAGTATTTGCAGGGCTGCTCTCCTGGAGCTTGGTGTCTTTAAGAACAATGTGCAGAAAATTGCTCCTTTTAATGGAGGTAAATAGCTGTCATATGGTAAACAAGACGCTGGCATAATGTGAGCATTATCTATTTTGGGGTTCAAATTGCAGTTTTGAGCACTTCGAGGATTGAAGACCTTTAAAAATCTGAGTATTGCAGCATTTCTGCCAGCACAGAGCAAAATTCCTCAGGAACACCACGCTGGCCACGGTGTTTGTTGTGAACACACGAGGGTCCTTTTCACTTGGAAGCCGAGCCAAGAGCCAGTTTTCATGTCCTGAACTTAATGTAACAATGCAAATCTGACTGAATTGGGCTGCTGACGTTTTGTGCCCTTTGCAGTCTTGTAGCTGCAGGAGATGGATGTTGTAGGAAACATTTCCATTCACAGGAGAGAAAACAAGAACCAGGTGTTTGGGTTTCAACGAGCTGGGGTGGGGAGGAAGCCCCCAAAGGGGAACAGGCTCATTTCTACCGTGATTAAATAACAAGCTTGACATTAAATGGTCTGTTCTGTCAGGGAGCTAAGAGGGTTAGGCAGATATGGTGTGGTCAGAGCTTCTGCTCACAGAAGTACCAGGGCATGAAACAACCCTTTCCAGGGGTGTGGTGTCACTCCCTGTCACTCCCTCACCTGTGGGGTGACTTTGAATTGGTCAGTAAACACCAGTCCCATCCCCAAATCAGGTTGAAGACTGAATGCTGTTGGCATAGGAAGAGGAAAAGAAGTGTTCTGGTCCTGTGGTGGGGGATCCATGTCCCTGCCAGCTGGAGTCCCAGTGGTTTGGAGCACTCCTGCTCACTGCTATTCCAGTTTAGCTGCTGTACCTTCATCCCTTCTTGACAGAGTTTTACCAAAGGAACCACTTGGAGGGAAGGAAGGAAGGGATGTGCAGTGGCTGAGACTGAAGGACACCTCATTCCCTCAGGAAGAGTGTAGGTGTGATCTGCTCTTGCTCCTGGTTGTAAAGTCTCCCCCCTCCTTCCTTGTAGAACTCATCAGGTGCATTGGGCTGATGCAGTTTGAACAAACAGAATTATCCCTCTTGGGGCAGCCCCTTGGACATCCTAGTTCTGGGTGTGAGCCCCTGGATAAGGGACTTAACCTCCTTGACCCCTCCTTGTCTTGCTTCTCTGAGTATTCCAAAGCTGCCTGCTGCTTTTGGGCCAGACTGACCCTTTGATGCTTTAACCTGCTCTCACTTGAGAGCGATTTTTGTGCTGGTGTATGAGAAAAATGAATCTTTTTGGCTGCAGTGCTGCCTGTCATTTCCTTCCCCGGAAGGACATTGAGCTCTGTTAGATGGGGAGAACAAACAGTGGAATGATCAGGCTGATTGAGCCCTGTGCTCACCTCTGCACACCAGTGCTCAGATAATGCTGCAGTTTGTGTGTGAGCCTGGAGAGCACCGGGGTGATTTTCAGCTCAGTTTGGTGTGCACAGCTCAGCCCAAACTGGGAATTTGTTATCAAACTGGTGTCAGGCTTACAAGACACAAGGCTTTTTGGGTGGAAGATCCCAGGCTATCAGGAACCCCCAGGCATTGGTCCCCAGGTGTCCCATCTCCCAGGCACCTCTTTGCATCCTTGAGGAGCACCTGGGGTAGTGCCCTGTGCTGTCCTGTGCATCCTGGGAGCTCCAGGGAAGCTTGTCCTGCAGTGGAAGAGCTCAGTGAGGGGCATATGGAAGTGCTGTAACACCAGCCAGGGCCTCAGTTCCCATATTTTGATGTCTCTGAGGGTGGCCAGTGCCAGATGTGTCAGAGAGGTGCCAGAAACTCCTCAGTGTGCTCTTTTAAAATGTCAAGCTCTTCTGTCTGTTCCACAGAGTGATGAGATCCTTTATGTCTTCAGCTGAGCCTCCATAATAAAAATGGTAGTTCTGTGCCTCATTCCAGAACTCTCTGGGTTTCACTTGGCCAGAAGTCCAAACCTCTCCTGTATTCCTGCCCCGGGAGGTTTAACATTAATGCATTTATCTGTGTGTACAAGGAGAAGGGAACATTTCTGTTTTTACAGATGGCGTGGATTCAGGAAATCCAGTCAGCTGGTGTGGGTCTGGAAACCATTCTGCCCTTATTAACACCCTCCAATGATATAAACAGAGAATCCCCTAAGCAAGGAACAGTCTAAATAAAACTTCAGGCCAAACCAGAACATCCAAGGTGTGCCAGATCTTGCCTTGAGGGGAGAGAAAGAGAGAGAGAGGATGGGAAGTGCCAGGAAAAGGGAGATCTTAATTTCTTAAAGAACAGCCCCATGATTAAGCAAAGTCTGTATTTCTGCTTCTCCCAGAAGGGGGAGAGGAGAGCCAAGGAAGGGATGTCCTAGGGAAAGGGCTTTTCTCTGCCACTGCCTTGTCTCTTCTCTTGGAAATGAGTGGTGAGATCTAAGCCAGGGATTGTCTAAAGACAGAGGTTGGAGGCCAGAAAGCCTTTATAGATCTGGGCCTGTGCTCGCTGTCTGCCTCAGTTTCCTGTCTGTGGCACAGAAAGAGCAACTAAAAATATCCATGTGCAGAGCAGTATCTGTGCCTGGGGTGGAGGCCCTGAGGTCTTGCTGTGTGGCAGATCCTCCCGGGGTCCTGCAGGGAGACCTGGTGGCTGCAGGAGGGTTAACAGGGCTTGGGGATGTGCTACCTGCCACCAGGGAGGGTGTTCCAGCTCAGGATGCATCTCTGCCCTGTGCCCTCACCCTGACCTGCCTTGGTCAGTGGACTGTGGGGCAAAGTGATGGTGAAGGGGGTGTTTAAGAGGCTGTTCGTATTTCCTACCAAATGGACCAGGGCAGTTCTTCCAGGGCTGATGTCTCTGATCAAGACAGATGGTGATTTCTTTCACAAAGAAAATGCTTTACGATTCAAATTTGAGAGCTGAATTTAAGGGCTTTTCCTCCTTTTCTTCTACTGTCTTATCTCTTTCTGCTTTCCTTTTATCTTTCTTCCCTTTTCGTTTGTGTCTGTTCTTTCCCTGTAATTCCTAATGTAAGTAAGAAAGACTTTAATACGCTGAGACGGGAGAGAAGTTGTTCCATGCGTTGCAGATGCACAACATGTCTTCATTAACTCCCCATGACATTCAAAATAGCTGGAGATAAAGACAAACTAAATCTGGGAAGACAAATATAAACACTGTTCCCCCCTCCTTCCCTCCGGCCCCCGCGCAGCGCTCCCACCCCCCAGGGCACGCACTCAATTACCGGGGATGAATGGAGCAAAGCAGAGCAGCGCTTGGGATGCTTTGCCTGGCGCTGCCATCAGGTGGCCCCACACTTCATGGAATGTGCTCCCGGCACCGGCTCCAGCCTGGGAGATGCTCCGTGGGGTCTGCAATCCGTCCTTTCCCTGCTGAGGCAGTCGGGGAAGGTCAGCAAAGCCCTGAACGGGGAGTGCTGCGTTCCCCTCATCTTGCCTTTCGAAGGTGGAAAGGAAGATTTTGGTGTTTAAGGCATCAGATATGGTGTAAAGAGTCAGGATTGCTCTCCTGCATGGAATCCTGAGTGGGAAGGGACCCCCAAAGATCATCCAGTCCAACTCCTGGCCCTGCACAGACACCCCAACAGTCCCACTCTGTCCCTCAGAGCCTTGTCCAAATGCTCCTTGAGCTCTGGCAGCCTTGGGGCCGTGCCCACTGCCCTGGGGAGCCTGTTCAGTGCCTGACCACTCTCTGCCAACCTCTTTTCCTTGCTGTGTAGCTCTGAGACAATGATGTGGTGTCTCTCCTGGAGTGTGACACAGGTTGGCAGCAGTGGGGAGCAGGAGCACTGGCTGGGAGAGGCTGCATCTGTGGTTGCTTCTCTCCAGCAAATCTAGACAAGATTATAGAGAGCTCAAGGTTAGGGTTGGCTTTGGTTTTGTGAAGTGTGGCTGTAGGAGCTGTTCAGTGTGCCCAGGGCCACCCTGGCCTGTGTCCCCAGCACAGGGAGTGTTTGGGTCTTGGACATGGGCTGTTGTGTAAGGAGAGGATTAGGGCTGTGGCTGCCCATCCCTGGAAATGTCCAAGGCCAGGTAGGATGGGGTTTGGAGCAACCTGTTCCAGTGGAAGGTGTCCCTGCCCATGGCAGGGGGTGGAACTGGATGATCTTAAGGTCCCTTCCAACCCAAACCATTCAGGGATTGTGTGAGAGCTGATGTGTGAGGGCAGTGCAGGTGCAGAGGGTCTCACTGGGGAATCTGTTTGGCACAGGATCCTACCTGTGGAATGGTTTTAGTCATTGTGGGTCCTGCTCACCAGCAGTGAACGTGTCTGTGTAGGACTCGAGCTCCCAGACATCTGGACTAAAACTTGAAGTGCTCTGGGGGGAGAAATCTCTCTGCTCTGGGGTTTGCAGTTGGGTACCCCAGACCCCCCGTGCTCTGACTCAGAGGTGCACAAAGAGCTGCTCATCCCTGGATCCTTTCCCTTACCTCCACCAGCCTCCAGCTCCGTTCCTGTGTGGAATTCCACTTGTGTGGAAGTGTCTCTGTGATCTCTCAGAGCTTTGCTGCTGCTGCAGTGCTGCAAGAGTTGGGGTGAGCTCAGATCACTGTGAGCTGGGCTGAGCAGCTTCCCAAGGAAGGACTTGCCATCTCTTTCCATTATAGTCTGTTCAGTTCCCTGCCTCTCCGTGCACAGCAGATGATTATCTTGCAAAAGCATTTTGGTTTTGTTTTTTTTTTCTTTTTTTTCCCTGTGTAGTTCAAATTATCCTTTCCTAAGTGCATTACCTGGCATTTGTGTGCACTGAACTTCATCTGACTTCACGCTGTCCATCCACCCAGCTTTGTGAAATGTAATTGAAATGGAGTTTGGGCTGGGGGAGGCCTGGGGTTGATGTGGCAGAAAAGCAGAGGTTTGTGCTTCCAGGGCTAGAGAAATACTGTGAGCTATTGCAGTTGTTGAGTCCTGTTAAATCCAGTTGTGTTCCTGTTACAGTGAATTAAGTGAACATCAGAAAGGAAAAGGCAGGGCAGAACCTCTTCTGTGCTATACCAGGCTTAAAACTAGAATAGCTGAATAGCCTTCCTTGTGTGAGTTCATGTTTTATGTAAGGTCAGAATCTGTCCCTTAGAACTTGTCTAGAAATGGCTGCTTTTTTTTTATGTAGTAGAGGCAGGCTGAGAGTGCAGAATGGGATTGTTATCTCCTGTCAGAGGACACAACCCCTGAGGGTTCAGTACAGCCCAAGCAGGGATGTGGACAGAGCTTTCTCATTAAGAACAGTATCTGCTTCCAAGGACTTGAGCAAGTTCATCCACACAAACGAGCTGGTGAATAGTCTTACAATTTGCTCTGGTTGTTTCATTGTTTAAATTACTCCAAGTAACAGGCTAATCATAAGAACTTAAGCTTTTAATAGGAATAGTGGGGGCAAAACCACAAACTACTGTTAAAATGAAGCTGCTTCTTGGGACAAGAACGGTACAATCCAGTCAACTACAACAGTGGGGGGCTGTACTTGGAAATCCAGGCAACACTTTTCCATCCCTGGCTATTAAAGGCTTTTGTGGTGTAAAAACATACGTATGAAATGTATGAATGTGTGTTGAGAAGGACCCAGACCTCAATTTGGGGAAGTGAACTCAGCACTGTTGTTACCTTGGCTTGCACAGGGTGGCTGAGATGATGTGTCCACCTTTTGCCTTGGGCTTTTATTGTCAAGGATTCCATCAGAGATGAATGCAGAGTTTCAAATGCTCCCCATTGCAGTCAGCAGAGGAAGGCATTTCAAAGGGTGGCCCTCTGATCCCATAGAGGAACAGCAGCCATAAATCACCTGTAAGTGCTGGAGTTTGGGCAGTGGGATGTTGAACCCCCTTGAAACTCCTTCAGTCTGGGATTTTTGCAGCCCCACCGTGAGGAAGGAGTTGTGTCCTTGTGCTGTATTTGCAGAGCAGACACCTGAAGTGTGGTGAGGGTCTGGCTTGATCAGCTCTCCAGCACCAACAGAGATGAAACAGGAGAGGCTGGAGGTGCTGTGGGTTGCAAATACTCTGCTTGTTTTGCAGCAGTGACCAGCCAAGTCCTGCTGGAGATCTCTTGCTGTCCCTGTATTGCCTCACCTTGGTGCCTTGTGGGTCTGTCTCTCTCTCTCTCCTCTCTGTGCCCCTTTTAATGGTTTATTTTGACCTTCCTGGGGTTTTTCCCTCCTTCAGTTCCTGTGACTCTCCCAATGAACAGCTCCAGCATCCCTGTACACAACCAGCAGCTTCAGGTAATGTTTAGTGGCAATTAAATGAGATTCTCCTCCCCCACCCTGCCCCTTTGTCACATGAATCTAAAAAGGCTTTTATGGGGGGTGAAATGCAGGGGGGAAATTAAAAGCCTTCATAAAAGTGAATTTTAAGAAAAGCCTAATGAAGGAAATGAACCTCCTGAGAGATCAAAGCTGAACCTGCTGTGCCTGTGCAGAGAGTTGAGGCTTTTTCTTATGTTTCCACTGGCATGAAAGCAACATGCACAAACATTTCTTCCGACAGCTTTAACTCTTCAGGTCCTGTGGGATTGGCATTAATGGCCTGTTTCTGCCTTGTCCAGTCCTAGGGCTCAACTGTTTCATTGGCATTTTCTTTTGTGAAGCCTCTTCTCTTCTGGAGAGGGCTGAGCAACCCCATGATCCATCAGACCCAACAGTACCAGGATGCCAAATCTTCTCTGAGGCCAGCTCTGGCTTTGTGGCACTGCCCTGCCCCTTGCTGCAATGGCACTATAAGGAAAATCAGAGAATCCTTCAGGTTGAAAAGCAGCTCAATGCTGTCCCAGGTAGGAGATATGAAGGCAGTACCCCTCCATTCCCCTGCTCTGCCTCACGAGGGGGATGGTATTTGAGGGGGGGAAACGGCTGATCCACCTGGTCACAGCGAGTTATGGAAACGTTACAAAGCCTTAAAATTCCATTTTCCTTAAATTAAAAAAATAGGGGCTCTCAGTAGGCTCTGAGGGAGATGGAAATGTTGACTGAGTTGCATGTAGGGGAAGTTCCATTAATCATGGAAAGCAAACTGAAGGCTCTTAATATTAACCAATTTTTGTAGGCCAGACTCCCCATACCCGTAATTTTTCCATTACACATGTAATCTCTTTTCAGAAAAAGACTAGGTTTGTTTAGCATCAATTTTTGGGGGTTGTTGTGGATTAAAGACTGGATGGTTCAAATTTGTCAGGGGCTGGCTCTGGTCTCCTCTCCTCATCTCGTCACTTGTCACCCTTGCGCAGGTCCCAAGGCTCTTACTTTTAAAGTGTTTCCATGTGTTGGAGGATAGAATAAAACTGGGGCTGCACAGAGAGCCTTGTGCACTCACAGCTTCCCAGAGTGCTAATGAGGAACAGATTGGCAGTAAGTGCCTGAGTGGAGCAGTGGAGCAGGAACAACAACTTGCACGCAGCCTTATTTATTGCAGGCCTGTTTCTCAGAGAGAGGGAATGTCAACCTGGATTTGGACTTTCACCTAATCTTCTCTGAAAGTACCTGGAGATATTAAGTGGCCACCTACTCTGCTGCTGGACTTCAGTTTAAAAGCAGACCCTGCTCCTAGGAAAGCAAATTGCTCCCAGGCACGGTGGTGGCTGGAGGTCATGGCCCTGAGCCTTGGGCTGGGTATAAAACCTTAGAACCCAATCACTGTGTGTGGAAACCAAGGGGATTTTACCCAGGCTGGAGTGCTGCTGGTGTTGGATTGATGGCAAGGGCAGGAGGAATCGTGTCCCTTGCCTCCAATGGGAGCTGATCCTAAAGCAACCACAAGAGAGCTGGAGAGAGGATGGTTTTCCCAGAACCCAGCTTAGGAGGAAATTGGGCTTTCCAGGGTCTGCATGTCAGGAAACAACCCTTCTGGCTTCCATAGCAGGCTGTCTGAACAAGGAGGTGGGGAAGGAAACAACAGGGACAAAACCCAGATTTAGTGATGTGCACCCAGACTGGGGGAACTTCGTGGACTTGTACACACCCCTGAGCAGAGCTTGGTTTCTCAGGTTGGCCTGTTGCCTTTTAGTAGGAGTAATTCTGCCTGAATGGACGAAAGGGAGGATTTATTTGTGGACCAGCACGTGTGTTGCATTGCTCAGTCTCTGCCATGGTTTAACCCCAGTCAGCAGCTCACCCTCACACTGTTGCTCCCTCTCCTCCCCATGGGATGGGGGAGAGCATCACAAGAGTAAAAATAAGAAAACTTGTGGGTTGAGTCAGAGGCAGCTTAATAAGTAAAGCAAAAGCCATGCAGGCAAGGAAAGCAAACCAAGGAATTCATTCCCATCACAGGCAGGTGCTCAGCCATGCCCAGGACAACAGGGCTCCATCATGCACCACAGTGCCTTGGGAAGACAAATCCCCTCTTCCTCCTTCTGCCCCAGCTTCACTTGCTGAGCATGAAGCCATATGGAGTGGGATATGTCTGGGGTCAGCTGTCCCAGCTGTGTCCCCCCAACTCCTTTTGCCCCCCTCAGCCTCTGCACTGGTGGGTGAGAGGCAGAGGAGTCCTTGACTCTGTGTGAGCCCTGCTCAGCTATAACAAAACATCCCGGAATTATCAACACTGTTCCCACCACAAATCCAAACACAGCCCCATGCCAGCTACTAGGAAGAAAATTAACTGTGTCCCAGCCCAAACCAGCACATTTTCCTTCATCTCTGCTGGTTTTGAGTGCAGTGTCCAAGGCCTGGTCTGCTGTGGTTCTCCACAGCAGTGCTCTGTTCTCCAGCACCAGTCCTCGCTTAATACAGACACCAAGGATAAGTATTCCTGCCTGCTGTTAAGACTCTGTTTGTGGGAAAAGCTGGAGGTGTCTGACAGACCATCTCTCCTCTGCCACTGGGGTGCTTCCAGGAATCTGCAGCAGTATTGAATTTGTCCCAATGAACTTTGTCACACTTTAAAAAGCTGGTTATTGAATCAGTTTTCTAATTAGCTGCCTGATGGGAGTCACGATTATCCACGTGCATCCTAATGGATTAAAATATCTTTGCACTGTGCTTTCTCTGCTTTTTTCCATTTGCCCAGATCCAATCAGAGCCATGATGGAGAACACTTTGGCTGTTACAGCACTGACCAGGTAGCAATTAGCTGACAGTTACTGCAACCTAAAAACAGCCTGTCCTTTTAAAGGAATTTTTTCTTCAAGGTGAACAGAAGAAATTCTTAAAAAGAGTTCAGTTCTTTTTTTTAACAGACTGACCCAGCTGCTTCAATAGTGCACAATTGACATTGCTCTGATTTACCCTGGCTGAGAACTTCACCCTCTGCATTAAATTACAGAAATTACTCTGAATATTGCAAACTACAGTCAATCCCTTCCTGCCAAGGGATGAGCTCATGGTTCCTCACTTGTCTTGTGAGGGTTATGATGACCTAACCAGGACTGAAGATGCAAGTTCTTGCAGCATCTTTGGACTGTTGTTCACAGCAGGAATGGTGACTTCCCTGCAAACCACCCCTTTATCAGCAGTGCTGTGGGAATGACAATTCCTTTGTTCTTCCTGGAGGAATCTTAGTGTGTGAGAGGGCAGGATGGGGTCTAAAGGCAGGTCCATGAGTGTCTGCTCACGTTACCTGGTTGGTGGAAGGTTATTTCTGATTCTCTCCTTAGCCTGTTACTTGTTACTGCTGCCCCTGGAGATGGTGGTTCCCCCTCTAACAGGGCAGGAGTTTTGGCCCTGCACAAACTTGTTTATTTGCTTCTCAGACTCTTTACTGCTTATGCAGGGAATGAGGGAGCCAGAGCAAAGCCATCACCTCACTTATGCTGAAAAACCTCACAGTGAAGGAGGAAACAGGCTCAAATTGAAGCAGATGCTATGGTGGGAACAATTACCTGAGAGAAACTCTGGGAGGGAGTGGAAGAGATAATGAAACACCTAGGGATTTGGGAGTCAGCTTTCCAAGGAGCAGAGGGGTTAGCAGTTTAGAGCTGGAGCTTGCAGCTGCAGGGAGAGTCAGCTTCCCTTTCTCTCCACTGCTCCTTTCCCCCACTTTCCTCCCCCTCTGCTCAGGGAGCAGGGCAGAAAGTGAGGTTTGGAGCACGAGTCCCATTGCCAGTGCAGAGCCTGGTGCTGTGCTCAGAGTGCAGCTTGCTGAGCTCAGCTGGTCCCTGTGCCCTGGCCAGGACCAACAGCCACGTGGGGGGGATTTCACTGGCTCCTGACCCCATGGATTGTCTGCAGAGGAGCTCCCTCCCTGCTGGATGGGGTGTCACTGTCACCACATCCAAAGCAGAGTGAGCCCCACATGGGTGTGAACTTCATGCCCCAGGACTCCAGGAGAACAGGAGCAGGAGAGGTGCCCAGAAATCATCCAGCTGTGGATTCCCTGGAGCCTGAGGCTTGGCTTGTTCCCCCCCCTTTCCCTTTCCCTGCACTCCTATTCCATCAGCTCATCAGAAAGGGGCAGCTTTGTTTTGGGTTTACCTACATGGCTTCCGGTGCTGTTGGTAGGGGATTTAGCATATGTGTTAAGAGCAGGCTGAGCTGGGAGGACCAGGGGTTGAATAACTCACTGGCTTTCTGTACCTCTCCTGCCAAAAGCCCACTGTTAGTCAGGGTGGTTTCCATTCAGTCCAGTAATAAAACCAGAGTTTGGACAAATGTCCATTCCTGCAAAAACCCCCTGCACTGCTCCAAGTGAGCTGCTCTGGGGGGTTAGGCAGCATCAGGAGCTCAGTGGTGCAAGCAACCACCTTTGCAATGTGTTTGAAAGTAAAAAGAGGGACAGTTTTTGGCAGCTGAAGGCCCCCAAGAGTTCCACTCACCTCTTGGAACCTTCTTCCCAGTTTGGGTTTAAACTTGTTCTTTGCCCATCCCTCCGTGCTTCATTTCCTCTCTGTGTCTGAGGGGAGAAATGCTGATTGCCAGGGAATGGGATGCTTCAGCTTCTCCTCGAGGTTCAATTTAGAGCCTAGTTTGAGGCTTTCCTGCTAATGTTGAAAGGCCTCCACGAGAGGTGACCTCTTCTCCCAGGGATCTAAGGATAGGACAAGGGAAAATGGTCTCCAGTTGTGCCAGGGGAGGTTTGTGTTGGATATTAAGAAAAATTCTTCCCTGAAAGAGTGGTTGAGCATTGGAACAGGCTGCCCAGGGAACTGGTGGAGTCACCATCCCTGGAAGTGTTCAGGAAATAAGTGGATGTGGCACTCAGTGATGTGGTTTAGCGGGGGGTACTCAGCCAAAAGTTGGACTCTGAGCTTGGAGATCTTTTCCAGCCTTAATGATCCCATTATTCTGTGGTGCTGCCTGCAGGTAACACATCTTCCTTCTGAGCTGTGGATCTTTGCTAAGAGAAACTTTGAGTGTTAAATGTGGCTGATTTGTGAGAGATGGGCTGTGCCCAGAGCTGGATGGATTGAGAGACAAAGGAAAGCAGACCAGGAAATTACAGAAACCTCTGTTTTTCAGCCTGTGGTTTGTGATCACTTCTCAGGAGTTGCTATGGAATTTTTAGGGGAACCTGTCATCAGCATGCAGAGACCTGCCCTGTAGGGGAGAAACCTGTGTTTTAGCAACTTGAATAATAATACAAAAAGCCAGTTCAATGATCCAGGTCTTTATTATGAATTTTTTCTGTAAACCTAGTCAAAGCTGTCAAGTCTTTAGTGCAGAGAGCTTCATCTTGTGCACTATAAACCCACACAGAGAGGTGTGTATGGTTTGCTGCTGCCTGTGAGTGTTTTTAATCCACACCCAGAGGTTCTGGAGGCTGCACTGCCTCCAAGCCAACGTGCAGTTGGGCCCAATCCACACGTGCCTCCTCTTCTCCCACTTTAAATCCGAGCAAAGATTATAAAAGCTACCCCTGGGAGCGTGCTGGAGGTTTCAAATACTGCTGTACAATCCAGGAGATTACACTCTCATTTTTCTCGGCTCTGATTAACTGGGGCTATCACAGACAATCCCCTCGGCTCGGGGTAAAATGTGTCCAGTGAGCAGTTTCTGCAGCAGGCACGGGCAGTGCATCAGCAAAGGCTTCAAGCAGCTCTTTGTTCATTATTTGTTATTGTTTCACCTGCCTTGCAACAGTAATTGCAAGCTCTTTGATTCCTGGATTAGGATGCAATTTAGTTTCAATTGTTCCAGCCTTTGGAAACTTCCCTATCAGCACTTGGCAAATCCAAGCACATTCCCTGGGTCCTGCTGCGGCCCCGTGCCTTCACGAGGAAAAGATGTGGGGAAAGCTGTCCCTGTTAAACCAAGGCATTGGTGTGATCTTGTCCCATTTCTCTCTCTTTTTTTTTTTTTTTTGGTTTTTTTTGAGCTTTGTTATTTAGTATTTTTTCTTTATCTTTCATCCTCAGCAAGGAAAGGGGTGTTTTGAGGGAAGCTTTGGCACTGTGCTGAGAGAAGCAGCTGAGGATCCTGCTTGCCGTTTAACCTGCTGATTTAGGTACTTTTCCATCCCTGAAATATTTTTTTTTTTTTTATGCTGCAGCAGAAGCAGCTTTAACTCAGACCAAAATTTGTAGTTAAGACAGTGAAATGTTTAGAAATGCTTTGTTTTCACAGTGATCAGGAGCTGCAAATTAACGTTACCACTGGTGTTCCCAGCAGGAGAAGGAAAGGACTGGGACTGAGGAGGTGATTGCCAGGGAACTTTTTTATTTAGCTGTTGGACAAGCTCGTGTGTGATCCCCTGCAAACAAACCTCGGTGCTAATCAGAGAGGAACAATTCCAGAGCTGAACACAATAGTAACAAGCCTGGAAGGGATTTTGAGAAATCCTGTAATTCTGCAGCTTGGAGGCAGGATCTGTTCTACCTGGGTTATTCCTGACATACCTGCCTAATCTGCTTTTAATTTGCAGCCAGGGAGTACTTCAAGAGAGTGATTGAGGAGTTTTTTTTTGTCTTCCTAATATTTCACCTTAATCTCCCATGGATCAAATTAGCCTTGTTATTCCTTATCCCATCAACCAGGAGCAGAGAGAACAAATTGTTTCTGTTCCCTCTTGCCTAATTGAGGACTGAGGGGAACTCGTACATCTTTCCTAGGCAGGACACTCCCTGGTGGCTCTGCCTGGTGTCTCAGTCAGTGTTTGCTACACTCCTTATTCTTACTCATTTCCTCCAAACTTGCTCCTGTTCTGTGCTTTGCTTAAAATGCAGCACAGACACTGGATGTGGTCCTCTTAACTGAGGTGAAGAAATATTCTTCTGCCTTTGCCTCCCTGACCAGGAGGAGAAATATTCATGTTTTTACAGGGTTCCTCTTTGTGTTTATGGGTGTTTAGCTCTTTTCCCTCTTAGGAAACCCAGAAAAGGGGCACTTCAGCTCTGTCTGGCCAGGCAGATTTGTGGGATACTGTATCTACTGAGTGATTCTACAAAGTTGCTGATGTCATAGAATATCCTGAGTTGGAAGGGACTCGCCAGGATCATCCAGTCCAGCTCCTGGCCCTGCACAGACACCCCAACAATCCCACCCTGGCCCTCAGAGCATTGTCCAAACCCTCCTGGAGCTCTGGCAGCCTTGGGGCTGTGCCCACTGCCCTGGGGAGCCTGGGCAGTGCCCAACCACCCTCTGGGGGAAGAACCTTTTGTTGAGATCCAACCTGACCCTGCCCAGACACAGCTCCAGCCATTCCCTGGGTCCTGTCACTGCTCACAGGGAGCAGAGATTGGAGCTGCAGACCCTGGTGAGCTCTGCCCTCAGTCTCCTCCTCTCCAGCTGAACAAACCAATTGCCCTCAGCCTTGTGTGACTTCCCTTTTAGACCCTTCACCACCTCTGTGTCCCTCCTTTGGACACTCTCCAACACCTTTAGGTCTTTGTTATATTGTGGCTCCCAAAACTCGAGATGAGGCCACCCCAGTGCAGAGCAGGGTGGGACAACCCCTTCCCTCACCTGGCCAGTGATTATGGGACTGGTCCCCCGGGGCACCATTGGCCCTTTGGGGTGTCAGGGCACTGCTGGCTCGTATTCAGCTCCTCACTCAACAAAATCCTGAGGTCACATATGCAAAGTAAAGATCCAGGGGATCCACAGGAGCTCCTAAGTCAGCAGTGTCCAGCCTGGCACACAAGATCACTTTATCACACAGCAGCCCTTGCACAGCTTTCCTGCTTTGCCGTAGCTCCACTGCAGGAGGGTGGATTTGAAGGTCAAGTGCTGCAGAGCAATTAGTTTCCAGGCAGCCGAGCCAAAGTAATTCTGACACCGCGGCACAAGAGGGTGCAATAGGTTTGCGATAAAGCCCAGACACGAGGTGGGTTTGCTCCTTCTGCTGCAATGGTGCCGGTGGAGAAGTTTTTCTTTGCTAAGACTTGTCTGACAAACTCAATATCTTGTTAATTGGCAGAGTTTGAGCTGGGCGAGTTTGCCTCATTTTCATGTCCTTTTCACTCCGAGTATTTTCCACAATTATGGTAATTAAACTCGGTGGGGTTTTAATTATTATTTTTTAAAAATAATCAGAGATACAGTTGAATTATGAGAGTGCCAAAATGAGCCTGGCAAATCGTAATTTTAGTTTGCTGCATTATAAATCAAAAGCAGGCTTGATTCCCCAGCTTGCTGGATGTTTTGTTAACCAGATCACTCCAGCTCTCCTGAGGCCTCCTATGCCAAGAGCTGTCCCTGAACGAGCAATCAGGCTTTATAAATAGCAGCCTTAACAAGAGCATCACGGCCAGATGCTGCTGGAATAACTCAGGGAGTCGTGCACGAGGGAAACTCCCTCCTGTGGGGGCAGCTGGGCTCCCATCCATCACCTGGGGGATGTCCCAGGGTCTGGAGAAGCTGGTAGGATGCCTGCAGATGGGGTCACAAGCACATTCCCGTGTTTCTCAGACGTTGGGCTTGCCAGCAGCTCCCCCTGATGCTTTGTGTTTACTGCAGGAGTTCAGGAGCTGGGTTTGATCTCTTGCTTGCACTCAGGTCTCCTGCAGGAGCAGCAGTGACTCCCCTCTGCCTCATTAACTGGTGCAGTTGTGCATCCCCTGGCACTGCAAAGACTGAGCTGCCTTTGAAGGATCCCTCAATGTTCAGCGACAATTACAAGGGGTGGTCCAGGCTCTTGCCTTCCCTGAGGGATTTTGAGGCAGTAACTTGATTCTTTCTGTTGCCAGTTCTCTTGGCTGGTAACACCAACCTTTCTAAGCAGTTGGAGTGAGTGGCAGACAGCACAATCCAGTTTTTAGGTAAGCACTGATTTTTAAAGTGTGAGATACGTCTGCAAGTCTCTAAACCAGTGTTATTTAAGAAGAACTTTGTGCCAAGATCTGTATCATAACGTAATCAGAAATTAGTCTTGGTCACTTAGGGTCAGTTTTATCTGGGAACTGAGGTGTGGTTAAATACTCTGGGTAAATTCTTTACTCAGGATCTGAGTCTGTGTCGTTTCCCACACGTGAGATGGTCACCCCTTGCCTGAGGAAGTACTTTGGAGCACTGGATGGAAAGGAATGTCACCATATTGCTGTGGAAGAAAGCGTTTTCCTAGCACAAGGGTGTTCTTCCCAAAATACC
Organism: Lepidothrix coronata; assembly: GCF_001604755.1. Lineage (NCBI taxonomy): Eukaryota > Metazoa > Chordata > Aves > Passeriformes > Pipridae > Lepidothrix > Lepidothrix coronata. The sequence goes on along the minus strand of NW_016690340.1, from coordinate 1,026,262 downwards.
TTCTGCCCTGTGTGTTGGTCTCCCATAAGCCCTAATGTACAAGCTGAATGTCTCTTGCTGTGTCTCAGCAAAGTCTTAGAAATACAGGGGTTGGGATGACAAAACCAATCCAAAGGGACACACTTTGATCTCTGGGCATCCCTGTGTATTAGGGATGTGTTGTTTCATCCCCATGCTCTGAAAAAATAAGCCAAAGACCAGAAAATTTTGTATTTATTTTGGTAGCTTTTTTTTCTGATTTATTTGAATGTATTCCATATTGGGCAAGCTTTAATTTCTTCTGTTTCCTGATTGTCCCACTCCTAACTTGAATTTTCAGATTTCTAGGTAGTGGGAAAAGGGAATCATGGGGGAATTCATCTCTAAAAAGGGAAGATAACTTGTTCACATCTGGAACAGTGTTTCTGAGTGAAGTCAAACAGTTTGAGTGTACCTGATTCCCATCCAAATATCAGAGACATAGTGTATCCCAAGTAACTGCTGATCATGTACCACAGGGTGTGTAAACACATCACCCCATGGGTGGAAATATTTGGCTAAGGAACAGTTATTTGTAACCTTTAAATACCTGCAATAAGCTCACCCTGTGCTCAGCAGCTTCTGTACTCTGGTCTACAGGAGGTTATCAGAAGGCTGAGGAAAATAAATCTCATTTCAGGCTTTCATCTGAAATAAGACTTATAAATATACGTGGATAACATATTTGGAAAGCTCCCAAGTCCTTATGTGGGGTTCTGTGATGATTTCTGGGAAGATGCTGTCACCAGCAGCACATCCACACTGGCTTACTCATAACCACTGTGAGCTGGGCATGCTCTGCTGCTCGGACAAACAAGAGCAGGGATGGCCAGCTGGGTCACCACAGAGCTCTCAGAGCATCCTGAATTAACAATCAAATAATTCTCTCCCTTAGCTTTGATGTCTCCTGAACAGGCAGTGCTTGCTCTGAGAGCTGGGTCTGTTCCGAAATGGTGGCACCGAACTGGGTCCTTGGGATGAGATTTGTCACATTGTGCACTCAGCTACACAGGGGCCAAAACAGAGATGTGCAACTTCTACCACTGTGCCTGAAGTGTTTCCTTCCAATGAAAGTGGTTTTCCAAACTCCAGGGCTGGAAGATCGGGTCATGAGAATTTGACTCCTCTTTTTTTTGTTCATTTTTCCTGGTGTTTTTGCCTGTGAGGTTTGTCCACTGCAGTGATCTGCTGTGAAGTGAAATTCCTGATTGTAGTGCACAGGGGAGAGGTATTCCACAGGAGGGTCCAAGGAAATTAGTACAGGGAGTTGGGAGCTGCTGGTGTTGTAGGTGTTTCGCTGAGGAGAGGGAGAAAAAGAGACTCTCTGACCTGGGGATTCCTAACCATGCAGGTATCCCTGGTCAGCACTTCTGCTCTGGGAAAACTGAACAGAGCAACTCCTTGGCTTAGTCAGGAGCAAAGGACAGCCCAGCCTGCCTGTCTGCGTTCTGGAAGCTTTGCCTGAGTGAGTTTTGCAGGGAATGCACTCGGATGTGAGTGAGAAATAGGGAGAAATGTGTTGTGCACTCCTTAATTTCTTATCATTGAGAGTTATAAATTCAATTAATGGCATCAAACGCTTCTGCCTTTGCCTCTGTCTTCACATTGCTGGGCTTCTTAAGTGATGCTAGCTGGGAAGGTGCTCATTGTGTCCCACAGTTCTCCAGGATTGTTGTCATGGTCCAGGAAATGCAACTGCTTTCAAATTCTCCTTATGTTCTACTTTGTCCTTGCCTGCTCTTCCTTCAGGCTCCCATTTGCTCTGTCTCTTTGATTTAGGTGTGATGTTAAGCCTATCTAGTCTAGTCTGAGCTGGCACTTTTGTGATGGGAAGCAAATGTGGGTGACTGCAAGTCTGGACTGGATCTGGGTCCTGCCTGTCTTTTGTGGGGAAGCCCAGGAGGTTTTTATAGCATCACATCCTAGATTGTGGTACAAGATGCCCCTTTAATTTGCTCTCAAGCAGCTTCTGAGGTGCTGAGACCAAATCCAGTGGTGGGAGCAGCTCTGTGAAGACATGGAGCTTGTACTTGCCTCTTGAGGCTTGTTGGTCATCACACTTAACCAGGGATATGGAAGGATAATGAATGCCCTTAGCACTCACACTGGGACAATTCACTCCAGTCCCTCCCTTCCCAATGAAATAAATCTCTGAGTCAAGCTGCTTACACACAGGAGAGGTCTCAGCAAATCCTGCCCCACAGCTCTGTGGGCCCCTCAGCCTGTGCACCCATCCCTGCCAAAGGTCTCAGGGCAGCAGAAGCTGCATCGCCTGTTTTCCTTCCTAACGCTCTTCTCAGCATCACTAATTCCTGTGACACTTGTTCTCCTGCCACCCACCTTCCTTTTGGGTGCAGGATTCATCTCACCTGGAGAAGGGGAACGCTGGGTGAGGGAGCTCATCCTGGTTCAGGGCTCAGCTCCAGCTGCTCCTCCAACCTGCCTGTGCAGCTGCAGATCCAACTGTGGCCACTTGCTCTGTGCTTTCTGTGTCTTAGGAGCAGAAGGGGATGCCTGGGAGAAGAAATCTGTTTAGTATTGCAATCCCAAGCTCTGCTTTTAAAGAATAAGGAGATGGCAATAAAAGGGTGACGGAAGCTGAGATCAGCTCATGGTGGTTATTTCCTGCTTCGAGCCATCCACCTACCACTTCTCCTGCCCTTTAACCTAAAGCCTGGACTTCCAAAGCTCCACAAAATCCCTCAAGTGTTGCTGCATGCAGCATTCTTTAGTACACAAAATATTCTTAGCTAAAAATATACTGTGAGTGCTAAAATTATACAGCTCTTTTCCAGAGAATCTTTCTAATTTCTGTAGATTTAGTGCATGTCAAGGAGCGATTTAAAGGTCATCTCATTTCCTCATGTTTGTTTAAAGAGAAGTGCTGAAGGCTAACATTTTGGCAAATGCTTGCTATGAATTGAACAATTTGTACTTGTTTGGTTTTTTTTTTTTTTTTGGATAATGGTGGGTTTCATCTTATGGAAGGAATCAAAATGCAGCTTGATTTGAAAAATAAGGGGTATTGCAAGTCTGGTGTGTGTAAGTAAACATAACTCCTGAAAAGGCAAAGATGTGTTTTGTCAAAGTCTTGGACAAGTTGGAAAATATTATCTTTAGTAATTTTTGTCTCCCTGCTTTCTTTTTTAAGCGTGGAGATTGCAAAATGTCTTCCTAATGGCTTGAATTACTGTTGTGTGACATCTGGCTGCACAGGTGTGGGAGCAGAATAGCTGACTCCTGATGGAAAGACATGTCCAGGGAAGTCATACGAGGGCATTCCTGAAGTGCAGGATCTTGCCTTGAACTCCTCTTTACCCTCCTCTATTCCTGAGGCCCAGATGTTCCACCTGAGCAGCTCAGGTGAGAAGGGAGGATCTGCCCCTGCTATTTTTGGATAGCAAGAGGGATAATCAGGGAATTTATGAAGCGATCAAACCCTTGGCAGCGGGGAAGGAGCTGTAGAAGGGAAGGAGAAAGGCAGAGGATTTTGCTGCAAATTCCCTGTGCCAAAGCTGGCAGGGGAACAGGCTCGTGGACAGCAGGCTGGGGCAATGGTAACACATTTCTCAATGCTTGAATTTGGTGTATTGCAGTGTATGAAGCCAAATTCTCCTCTCACAGTGGATCTGGAGCTTAATTCCATTTGTCTTAATGGAGATGGCTTCCAGATTTACAGTGGTAGTGGAAAGAAGAGGGAAAAGATTATGCATAGAATGGGGTGGGTGGTGGAAAAAAAAAAAACCCACACCTTTTTTTTTTTTTTCTTCTCCTACCACAGTTTTCAGTGAGAAATCATGTAGACAGCAGCTTCTAGTCTGCCAATGCAAATTGAGACAAATTAGAGGGTAGATTAACTAATTATTGTAATGTCATGGTAGCAGTGCTCCAGCTCAGGTTGCAGAAGGCTTTCTATTACCAGCCCTATTCTTCACAGTTACCTTTTAATTGGTAATGTATTTGTATATAAATTAAGGCAAGAGAGCCTGTAGCCTTTTGTTTTATGGCCATTAAAGAAATGCTTCAATAGGTTTTGGACTGGGAGGAGAGAGGGACCCTTTACAGTGATGGGAACAGACGGTAATGCCTCACCAGGGGCACATTTGTAAGGCTGGAAATTCCTTTTTAGCCCTCACAGTGGAATACGAGTTAGATACACATCTGATAAACAGGCTATTTGAAATCTCTGCTTGGGGAGATGGGAAAGGGAAATGTGCAGCTGGCAAGTTTAAATCTGCTCGTGTTTCACTCCTCAGAAGTAGAGGGACGCCAAACAAAAGGCTTTGTTACAGTTATTTTAGTAATAACTAATACACATACCTGGCTGTGGGTGTGGATCTCCCCTCAGACTGCAGCTGCAGGAAGAAGCTGTGCAAAAAGGATAATTTTGCAGCGTTTGGGACATGACTAAATTTCTCCACTTCTCTGAGAACTTTGATGTGAGCTTCAGGTGTAAACCGAGCTTCAACTCATAAAGCAAAAATTCCCCTGTAAATTACTAATCTATGTTTTAATGTTCTATTTGAGAGGTGCAAAGGCCTCAAATACAGAAATTTTAATTTGGAATGTAGGAATTCTCTGCTGCAGTTTTGATAGTCTTTGTGTGTTGGGTTGTCTTACCTGTGTTCCCTTCCCAGGCTTTTATAAATGAAATTATTAAGACAAGTAGGATCTTTTGGACCATCACCAGTGTGTGTATACATGTGTGTATATATATATATGTATGTAAAATCTTGTAATAGTCATCCTGGGACCATTAGGTTTTTCTGGAAGGTGGGTTAAATAACAGCAGGATGGGAGAAACTTGGGTGGAAAACGAAATTTCCCTTCCAAGTGGAACCTCAGTGTTATGCTTGACTATTCCAAGAGGTTTGGAGGGGCCTGTACACCCTGCCTATGTGAGGAGAGCCTGGTGGCTTGGGTTGCCTTGGTGACACACCCCTGGGCCATCCATGTGGGGAATTATTTCGGGGATGGAGCACTGGGGGCTTTCTGGAGGTAAATCAGATTATGGGAGTTGGAACCTCCGTAATTCCGCAGGATTCCTCCTCGCTTTCAGCCCCTCACACTTATTTTCAAGGCCTTGGGATCTGGCTATCCTACTAAGGTGGGAATTGTCAGTGGACTAAGAGCTGCTGGCCCAGGTGGGCAGGTGGCCCTGAGGCTGCTGTGGGTGGCCACATTCCTGCAGTGCCCTGATGAACCATTGCTTTTCCTCAGGAGAACAAACAGACTCAGCTCCATCCAGACTGAACTAAAAGCAGGGAGACCCTTTCCTGCTCCTGGGAGCTTTACATTTGCTTCAGTAGGAAGCGCTGTTAATTTGAGGATGCAATCGATGTGTGTCATCCAACTCAAAACATCTCGCACGAATGTGATTAAATGGAATTCCTCGAGTATGTTCTTCCCATCTGGAACAACTTTTCCATATTTCGTTGTCTCGTTGACTTTTCAGAATTTAACAGAAAATGTATTTTCACTTTTTTTTTTTTTTTTCCCCCTTTGGTAATGCTTAGTTTTCCTCTCCACTGCACTTTGATAGAAATCTGCAAATCATTTTGGAATAAGCATTAAGGGGAGGGAGCCCTTTAAAGTCAGAGCACACTCCTGTGGGTTGTTGGAGGCTTCCACTGCACTGTGATCCCACCACATTCCATCACAGTCTCTGGGGGACATGGCATCCCTCTGATTTTTAACCCAGGAGTCCTATCCAACAAATTATCCTCAGATTAGATGGGAAGGATGTGTGGCTGCTGAGGCACCCACAGCCTGGCCAGCTGATGCCACTTCAGCCTTAGAGGGGCCAGCCTGACTTTGTCAGGTAAATGCAGTCCCTGAAGAAGCAGGAGATAAAGTCCCCATTTGGGATCTGAATTGTCCCCTCCTGATGTTGGCCCACCATCCTGTCAGGAACAGCGACCTTCCCAAGTCTGCTGCTGCAGAAATCGGGGTCAAAACACTGTGTATGAATTCAGAGCATAGAATAAAACTGAATTCCTAAATCTATGGTCAACTTCAGGCTTATTAAGATTTGCTGTGAACAAGCTACACATGAGATCAAGGCTCAGCTCAGCAGAGACAAAATTCCAAAGCAGGATTTTTGGGGTGCAAAGGTGCAGATCACCTGTTCTTTTCAGTGATCCATGTGAGCATGGAAAAATTGTTACACACACACTGCTGTAAATGAGCTGTAAATGTGCTGAATGTGCTTCTTCTCAGGCACCCACCTGAGATTTTCAAGTTTCCCTGCATTGTTTCCTTCTCACTTTATTTCTTTAATGGCATTTTATTATCTGACTGACTTGAGACAATGCAAAATTACAGATTATTATCTTTTGTTTCTTTTTACTAAGTTTTGAGTTGGGTTATTTCCAGTAAAAGCCAGTGCCCTCCCCCTTGGTTTTCCTTGGATGCTGGGTGAGTGCACTCTGGAAATAACAAACAGAGAGACAGAGCAATCAGTCATTTAGCAGATTAAAAATACTGAGGGATTCTGTCCTGTAACATAAGTAGCTATTTAAATACTTGTTTTGTGACTCGCTGCTTCTCATGTGAATAATTTAGAAATAGTAATGAGGGAAGACTAAATAAGGCAAAGTATAAGAATTGAAAAGGAAGAAGCCAAAACTTGGGGTCAACTGGAACTGTTTGCAATTTGCAATGTCTGGGTTTAGGCAACTAAACATTTAAACCACAAAGTGATGAACAACTGGCTTGAGAGTACTTTGAACCTAATGTGGCCTAATTAACTCTTGTTTGAATTCGGGTCTTGGCCTAAATCTGATCCTATTGAAGGCAGTAGCAACATTGCTTTATGCTTTTCCATGTAAAACTGGCCCAGTGGTTCCAAGATCCTGCTGATGGTATAGATTCAGAGGGAGAAAATGCTTCCATATCTGCATTAATTTAATTTTAACTTCTGGCACTTCCCTGACCTGGGTGACAGTTGCCTTGTTGTCCTGTGATAGATGAGCCACACAGATGGGTGTGCACATCCTGGCACTGGGGAAGATGCTTTTGGAAAGAGGTTTTGCCCCTACAGTGGCAACTGAAGGGGGGTTTAAGGTGTGCCTGGCTCTGTCTGGCACCTCAGGATGCATGCAGACCTGTGCCAGCGTGGTCAGCAGCTGAAGGAGGGTCTGCAGCCCATCACCACCCTGGCTGGGCAGGAGAGAGGGGGTTTCTAGCAGAGCCTCAGTTGCCTGGTGAGGAGACATCCCTTGATCACTCCCCGGTCTCCCAACTCCTGACATTGATACAAATAAGGCAAATTTTTGTGCGAGTCTTGGCCCACTCTCCCTCCTCTGACCCCAGTGGGTGTGGGGTGAGCACCTCTGACATTCCCACTCCAAGTTCAAGCCATTTCCTTTCTCGTCCCCTGAGCCCTCACCACGGATGTGTTGTGAGGAAAATGATGAGAAAATGTTGCTGCTCCCGACTTCTTGTTGATGGTGGCAGTGCTGGAGCTCTGGGTGGGTCCTACCTTTCATCTGCAAACTCACCTCCCAGGGAAACCACTTGTGTCCCTCAAATGGAGATGGCTGAGAATAGTTTGGTTCAGAGTTCATTTACTGCTTGAAGGTTCCCATTTGTGGAAAGCATTAAGCAACCAGGAGTAATAATAAGTCCTGAAATACTCATCAGGAGGTTTCCTCGTGTTTGGGGCAGCTCCATGGCAGAGTTGTTGGCTTGGGAAGACGGATAAGGTGCAGTTGCTTGTCTGATGAAGCAAACTGAAGTCTTTGTTCTCAACCATCTCAGTCACTCTCTTGCTTCTCCTTAAATCTCCTGTAGAACTGCTCTCCTGGTACTGCACCAGTGCTGTGGAATGAAGCTGAACTTCAAAGTGCTGGAGGGTTTAGTGGAGCAGAATTTTTGTCCTCTGCTCAGTCCTGATATTAAAGTGGGCAAAGCTTGAGAGACAATAAATTTAGACAGAACAATGTCCCCCTTCTCTGCCTTCTCCTCGAGACCCTTACTGAAGAAACCATGGAATAGGAAAACACTGTTTGGAGAGTGGAGCATAAAATACATAACCTGTTTGTTAAAAGCCTGTAAGAAAGTATTAAAGTTCCTAAATTTGGTTTTAGGTGGCTTTGAAATCACTGGCCTCAGTGGACAAGATGTAGGTTGGGTTTGGTTTCTTTGTTTTTGAACAAAGAACCTTCTTTGAACCTTTAACCACTCTTAGACGTTTTAGTTATTTATTTCTGTAAGATTTACACTTCTACCTGGACCAAACTGACCTCCTTTATCCAAGTTCCCTGAAAACTTGGGAAAGTTCTAGTCCAGAACTGGGGCTCAGCTTTGTGTCTACATCCCGTTGCCAGATAATGTTAAGGTTTATAAGCAGCACAAGTAGCTAGAATTTTCCTGTCAGTTCCTATTATAAAAACCTGATTTTTAGTTGATTATAACTTTGCCAGACTTGTACTGTGGAGCTGATGTTTTCCATACTTGATTTTTTTTTTTTTTATTTTGAAAGTTATAGTTAATGTGGCTCATCTGTCTCGTTACAGGGGAGGGAGCTGGAAAATACAATGTATTGCCCATATGCTCCTTTTTGAACCAGCAGTTTTAGACTTAGGAATTTTCCTGGTGTAAGGAATTAGTTCAGATTTCAGCTTTCTCATTTTATGTGGCACTGATGAATTCACCAAGAGCTGGAAGCTGGGGCTCAGTGTGTGTGTTTATTTATATATATATATATATTTATAGCTGGTGTACAAGCTTAGCCATGAGGGCAATACATGAGGGGGTCAAACTCTGGTAATACAACTGTTGCTGTTCTAGGACATCAAATTTTTGTCATGCTTAAATAAAGAATTTTAGCCTTCCTTATTTGCAGTTTTTACTTGAACTCTGGATTCTAAAGGTTTGCACAGGAATCTTATCTCTTGATTATTGGGTGTAAAACGCAAAAGCTGGATTATTTTTTTTTTGGTGTTGATGGAGAACAGTAATAAAGAGTTTTATAGCTATAATGAGGATTTTGCTTATAAAAAGAGTGTGCATTTAAATCCTATTTTGTTTTGGCATATTTTTTTGTCCTGACTACGTGTTTTGGTGGTGGATGAATCCACTTTACACGCCTAGTAAAAACTTGAGAACAGCACCCTGCCTGGAACAATTCTGCAATGGATTTGAACCATATTGTGTTTACTTCTGTCTCTAGGTTATATTGCTGAACGTGAGCACTTGTGAGAATGCAAAGAAACGATGGAAATAAGAGGGGGAGTGAACTTATTTGAACTTTGAGGGAAGAGCTTAAACCCCATTTAACTTATTGCAAACGTGAGGTGGCCGCCCAGGTCTGTTCTTATGCACTTGGGATAAATGTTCCTCTCCTCAATCACAGCAGAGATCAGCCACCAGTTCTCTGTGTGTAAATTGTGTGCACGAGGGCTTACTTGGAGGGGCAACTGGGGGGAATGATGTTCCTGCTCCTAAAGCAATTGAACTAATATGTTCTGGAAGAGGATAGAAGGGAAGAGGGATGGCCTTTGGCTGGCAGCTCCCATTCCAGCTCTGTACATTGTATGAAATGCTGGCTTTGCACCACACAGCTTTTCTCTCCCACTGTCATTTCTCTGCAGTCCTCTTGAAAAGCTGAGAATAATTTATCTTAGCATATGTAAGTTTGTTTTTTATGTAATTACATATGTACCATCATGTTAACTTTTTGAAAAGGTTGTGCCTATTGTCCTTAGGAAACCAAAGTGATTATCGTGGGTTTGTTTTGTTACACAATTGTTTAAATTATAATAAGTTACCATCATTGTTTCTTGAGTCCAGCTGTGTTTATGGATTAAGATCTACTGACTCAAATATTTACAGTGTTCCAAAAATTATGAGAACATGCAGTGCTGGGGGTTTTCCATATGCTGCTTTATTTGACTTAAAGAGCTCTCAATCACCACTGGAAAACGAGTCTTGGTCCAGAATAGTTTTGTAAGAGTCTGGTACCTCTTGTATCTGCTTGGACCAGTGCTGTCCACTGTCCTGTGATGTGTAGAGGCACTTCCAGGTTTCCAGGAGAGACCAGATCTCTGTAGGTAAAGGGTGTTGAATCCTTTGGAAAACCTGCTCCACTTGAGGCACAGACAGAGCCCTTGAAATCTGGCTAAAGCCAGTAATGGCCACACCAAATTCTGCCCTGAGGTTTAATTATCTTCTTGATGTGGGTTATTTGCTCCTGCAAGGAGTGTGTTTGCAGGGACATCCAGTCAGGGGCTGGACCGGGGCAGCTCCCAGGGTGTCTGTGGGTCTCTCCAGAGCAGATGTGTGTCTCTAAGTCAGACCAAGAGCTGCCTTTGTATTTGTGTTGTCCTCCTGTGCCAGGAACTGGTGTTACCCACACAAAAGGCCCTGTTTCTCGCAGGGGAAAGACCAAGCCCTCATGATTGGAGCCTGTGGCTCTGTGCAGGGAAACACTCTGTCCACTGAAGTCTGTCAGACCTGAGCACGTGGCCACAAGCCCACGTTTAATACCATGTTTGTGCTCAAATCCTTCCTTGTGTAGGGTCTGATCCTGCTGCTCCTCAAGCCATAAACCAATATCAAATGGCAAGGGGATTAGGGGGAAACTTTCCCTCTGGACTGGCTGTTCTGGAACTGGGCAGAGCTCTTTTATTTTGCCTTTGTAGCACCGAGTACCAGCTACTGCTGACAGCAGGTTATTAGATTCCTTGGGCCACTCATCAGTCACCATGGAAATTCCTGAGCTTCCAGGAGGGCAGGGGGACAGGAGAGGTTGTATTTCCTTGTAATCCTTGTATTTCCTCTGTAAATACAGCAGAGTTTGGAAGAGTTGACTCTCAGATCTTGTCCTGTGCCTGGAATATGCCCTGTCAGGGCTGTGGCTGCTCAAACTGGGGGCTCCTGCTACTTGTGTTGCACACAACAGATCTCGTGTTGGTTTTGACACCCCTTGTGTATTTTCTTTTCTTTTTTTTTTTTGTCCTAGCAGTAATAAATTTGCCATCATACTCCTGTTCTTCAAAAGAAAACCAGAAAAACACAAGGGCAAAAATGTCATGGAAAGCTGATGAGATGCATGCCTGGCTTACCAAGGCACAGTGTGCACACTGATGGCACCAGAGTCTTGTAGACCCTTTCACAGGTCATTTTTCTATGTTCTGGTTACACATCAGTCTCTAAATTGAGTATAAGTGACCGGGGTGGTCCCTCTTATGCAGCCTTTGTGTGCACCATGCCTCTTGAACGAGGTCATACAACCACGTGTGTGCTTTACCTTCAGATCTGAGACTACAAATATCTTCATTACCGTGGGAAATGTGTTGGGGTTTTTCCCCCGTTTGTTTATTTGTTTTGTTTTTGTTTGTTTAGGGTGTTTTGTTTTGCTGGATATGTAACTTAGTTTCAAGTGTTTTGCCAGAAGCCAGTTCTTTTTGACCCATTCATGTGACAGCACCTCAGTCACAAGCAAACCCACAGAAGCGAAAATGCTCTCAAGGTGTTGGTAGCCAGCCTGTTCTGTTCATGGCCTGGGAATATCAGTAGGTCAGCCCCTGGATTGTGCCTTTTTTGAAGATCTTTGTGTCTTTCCTAGAGCTCTGTGCTGTTTGTTTTCCATGTGATTGCCTACAAGTCTGTCAGTGGATCTCATGGCATGAGTGGTGTCCTCTGTTCCACGTGCCCGGGCTCACTGTGGGTATGGATGGAGTCAGTGCTGCTCATCCAGTGATGCTTCAGTGGCACAAAACATTCATGAAAGGATGTTAAAGTCTGATTAAAACCCAATCTGTAGCAACATTTTTTATCCAAACTGTTTAAAGAGAGCAAGTCCATTGTTATTTCCAGCACTGAAATTATAGAATGTTGTCCATTTCTTCATTCTCAGGTGATCAGACACATAAGCTTGTGCTTGAAGTGAAGGAAGAGTTAAGTCTTGTCCTGAAAGAAGGCAGTTTGTTTCATAAATAACACTAAACTCTGGGTTTGTGTCTGAAGGGTTTTTAAATTCTCATCTCTGTTGCCTGCACGGGTATAAAAGTTATTCCCCTGTGCATTGGAAATATCACTAATGGAGCTACAGCCGCTTTATTTTCCCCTGTACCGTGCTGAGAACTCACCTCATTGTGTCTGCCTAATTATGGAGTGAAATACAACCCTCCTTCTGTCTCTTGATTGTTAATCACCGAGTTTGGATTAAAATATTAACCCAAAGCATGAAGTAGTACAACTATGAAAGCAGTCGGAAGACAAAGCAAGAAAGCCATCTGTTCGCTCCTTTTCTTCCTTTGGCATATGGAGGCATGTTCTAAAACCCACATATTCCTCCTGAGATGTTTGGTTTTGTTTCATTTATACTTAATTTTTTTCCATCACAAGTGTTTGTGGGGCTGTGTAGGTGTGAATATCAATGTAATGATACAATGGGAGGTTGGTTTTGCTGAACAGCTGCGCTCAAACTTTCTTTTGATAACTCCAGGACGAAGCATCCAAAATGTTTTCACTACTTCTGGGGCTTTGTTTTTGCTGAGGTTTTTGAAACTGCAAGGTTAAACTGAGTAAAAATAACAACATCACCTCCTTTTAATGTTGTTCAGTACTGTAGTAATGGTCTCTTGTTCTTGGAGGTGAATAAATTGACTGAAGTGGTAGGTAAATTATATTTTTCTGGAATCTTGAGACAGGCTGATCTGCCTGACAGAGGGATGGAGATGAATATTTTGCTCATACTTAAAATTATATTTTTAATTTCGGGGGTTTGCAGTGCTTGAAACAAGAGGAAGGTCCTGGCAATGGGTCCTGCAGATGTACAAACACAGCTCCAGCCTCATCAGGGCAGGTCTGAAGCCGATCACACAATTTCTTCCTCCAGTTTAACTCAGTGGAGCCTGCTCCCAGTGATGGCTATGATTTCCCATCCTAGTGCCACTGCCCTTTTCCACAGGTGCAGCTCCATGCTAGGTGTGAGCTTTTACTTGCTGAAATGCTGATTTCCAGCAGCAAAGGCTGTGATGGAATGAGAGAACAGAGGTTGAAAAGTGTGGAATGGATAAATGGTGAGGGAGAGTCGAGTGCTTGAGGAGGGGGAGAGGAATATGTGAACACTGCTAACCCTGAGCCTGATCTTTGTGACAACCACTGTGGTCATGCAGGAGAAGGGTTTTCACAGGGCTGAAGGTGTGAACATCCCAGTGTTCATTAACATCTCAGTGTTCACCTTCCATCAGTTGCTATAATGTCTATTTTTGCACACGGTATTAAAAATAAAGACTGTCCTCCTGAAACGCAGTTCTTTCATCTGGGGGATTAGAGATAAATATCAGCTTAACACTCCAGTAATTAGCACACTTTTATTTTGCTGATCAGAGCTCGTGAAACTTGTGAAAGTTTGCATCAAATTTGACTTGTTCATTAAATCTCTGCTGGAACTGTGGCACAAGTCTGAAGGTATCAGATCCAGCAGCTCAGCTGTGCCTACGTAGAACTTGTTTGGCTCACCTGGATGGCATCAAAGTGCATGTATTTATTAAAAACAAGGATATTTTTAACCCTGATGAATGTGTGAGAAACAAACAGCCTTAAAAAAAAGCTATTTTGGATGATTCACTTAAACCTGAACACTAATGAGCATTATCTTGCCAACTGTGCAGACGAGATAAAAGAGAGAAAAGAAAATAAGCTATAAATATCTGGGATAATTCTTTTAAAGCCTGTTTTTTACCAAGTTGTAGTGGATGAACGTTTGACCAGCAGTCACTGTGAACATAAGACAGAAATAGCATTCATAGAAATCTTAGATGATAACACATCACTGGTTTCATTGTATATTTTCCGTTTCATGGTGACTACAGAGGACCAGAGTCCACAAAACAGTCTGTGCTCACACAAAAGGCACCCCTGTATAGCAAATGAACAAAATGTTCTTGGATCAAGCTCCCAGTTTTTATTTTATTTCTTTTTTAGGCCAGAAAAAGTTAGTTGAATGCTCCCACAGCTTTCCTCTTCACCTCTTGTACTGTTACATCCTCTGACATCATACTGTGCTTCCAAGGAGAAGTTTATGGTGTCACGAAAAGGGTCTCAGAAGTTCAAGACGCTGTGACACCGAGAGAAAGTGTCTGTATGTTTTCAAACATTATGGAAATTGTAAGCATGCCTTCCAAAACTGTCAGAAATCTCCGCTTTGAAAAGATGAATGCCTGTGTGGGATTAACTCCTCATGTTACACATGTACTCTGGAGTGTGTTGTTTTCTCCCACTGCTCTCTGGAGCCCAGTATCTCAACTGGAATCTGACACACCACACCAGATGCTAAACGAGGCCTTTCCAAATTGAGGTGTGTGTGTTTTCTGGGCTTTCCAGACCTGTTTTGTGCGAGTCTGATGGGAGTTGTCCTGCTGTTTTGGAACAGTTCACCTGGCTCAGCCACAACCCATCTTGGTGTTTGTCGGTGTTAAAAAATGCTTGGAGATGGGTCCCTCCTCCCACTGCCTCCCAGTTGTCCCCAGTTGAATTGTCTTGCTGGTGGAGCTGGTGCAGTAACTGGTGTGCACGTGGAGAGTACTTCTAGGAAATGTTATGTAAACCAGTTCCAAAAAAGGGACGAGCATAGGAAAATGATATTAATACTATCCCTAACACAGATAAAATCCATTGCATATGTTATTCCTCTTCTTTTTAAGAAAGGAGAAGGAAATAATTCTCGCAGCTGTTTGTGCTATAACCAACTGGCTCTGTGTATTCCTGGTTAACACTGAACAGCTGATCTGTTGCAGATCCCAAGACTCTTCATAACAAGATCTTGAAAGACAGGTTTGCCTGCACACGAAACGAGAAATGCTCCACTAACACCGGCACTCAGAGTATGAATGGCAAGTCAGAATGAGCACAACCAGCCATGACAGATCTGGCTTAGGACATGGCCCATCCAGAAGGAGGAAGGCCATGAGATGGCCCAAGCTTGTCTGGTTTAAATTACTGGCCTAGTGGATGGCATGATGCTGTCAAACACCCCACTTCACACCTGACACAAACACTCTGAGAAGCAAGTGCCCTCTGGCTCCCCTGTGGAGATGGTCCAGAGTCTGCAGGATGAGAAAGCAGGAGGATGGATGATGGTGATCTTCTTCAGTGTTTTTAGACTAGTGATTAGGGTTCTCATAAAGCTGAGCTGAGACCTGTCTCAGACTCCAGTCTCTGCCCCCCAGGAACTCCTAAATACTTACAAGCTCACTAATCTTTGAGCAGTGCAGTGTTTCTGCCACGTTCAGTGTGGCACTGCATGAATCTGTCACCTGATGATGTTGATCTGTCTGTTAGGCTGTCTCCCAGATAAAGTGCTGTTAACACATCATCCCTTAAAGCATGAGACTCTCACATGGCACTGACAGGTAATATATACTTCTTTCCCTGGAAGAAAAAAAGATTCCTTTCCGTTAGCAATGACTCGCTGATTGCCTATTTATTTTCACAAATCTTCTCATGTCAAAATATTTTGATAAAAGTCTGGCCCACATTAAATAATCAAGAAAATAATTACTACTTCCCATTTCGTTTAATTTTTGACTGTCAAATAATCTAACAAGCTTATTTTTAGATCTCAAGAATGCATCTCGTGAGGTGCTTCAGTGAGTGAGCAAAGATGGTTTGTACTCAGGGAATGGAGGGAAGTGGCTGATTTCAAAGCCTGGAATCCACGAGGATTGAAAGGGAGAGAGTGCAGGGAAGGAAGGAACACTTTGTGTGCAATCTTGACCCAGCAACATCGGGTTAATGATCATAAAGTGGCAGCCAAATTGGTTAATTAGAAAATAAGTGCCTGCTGTTTGCATCTGTCTCATTAAGTCTGAAGAATAAAGCTGCTGAGGAGAGGTGCTGGGTGCAGGGACAGGGCTGGGGGTGCTTTGGGTGCTGGGCTACTGGAATTGTTTCTGGGCTACTGGAATTGTTTCTGGGCTACTGGAATTGTTTCTGGGCTACTGGAATTGTTTCTGGGCTACTGGAATTGTTTCTTGAGTTGTTGACTGACTTCTGAGGTGGTTTGTGTTGTGTGTACTGGGTCGATCACTGACCTGTAAAATGTATTTATTCTTAGTTTAATACACTCATCTGAACCATCACTGTAAAACCTCTTCATTTTAACAAGCAGCAGGAATTTCTTGTATTTATATCAATAATGCTGAAAATGTCATTGCAGGGACAAGGTAGAGAGAGCAGGAGGGAGTTTGGGCAGGGTGGGAGAGTGGGATTGCAGGTTAAGGGGGGGAATTTTAGAGAATATTGGCTGTTTGAACCAGTCTTTTGAGGCCGTCCCCAAACATCTGGCTCCTTGAACACCACTGTGGCACTTCTGGGACTGGTGGGAGGGATTGTGTGAAGTAGCCAGGATGAGATTTACAGGAACAGGGACGAGGCCTGAGTGGATGAGACTTGAGGAACTCGAGTGCTTGGGATGCCTTTTGGCTTATTAGTGTGTGTCTTGTTTGTCTGGGTGGTTTTTTTGGAAGAAGGAGAAAGCCAGTGAGAAGATAATGACTCTGTTCAGTCTGGTGATTCCCCTGCTCCCCTGGCAGGATACAGAGTGGGACAGAAAGGTGAGGAAGGTGTGGGGTGATGCAGGTAGGGCAGGGCAGGAAAAAAATTCTGAGGAATGATTATCAGGTTTTTCCTGCACAGGATGCATAGAGTAGGATTCAGGCAGTTATTAGATAGTCAGTCTGGAAAGGTGACATGGCACAGGGGAATCCAAACTGGCTTTGCTAACAGGGAACTGAGGAAAACCAACCCTGCTGCCCATTAACAGGGAGCTGTAATGTGAGACCCTCCTCTTGTGATCCTTCTCCTTCCAAAGGCTGAGCATTAACTGCTTTTGGAGGCCTGATATGGGCAGAATGATATTCTGCTTTGAGCAAGATGGGAATTCAAGGCATTTTCCAGAGTGTTCCGAGGCCATTAAAGGACTGAATCTAAATGACCATCTTTGTCCACTGACTTGGAGTCAGGTTGTTGCATCCTACAGCTGAAATTTCCAGCCCCCTCACAAGGATTTTGGACACTTAGTCCCCCATGGAAGATTAAAATGAGATTAGAAAAGCTCAGCCTGCTCTTCTAAGTGGATTGACTCAAAAGTAGGGGCTTGGAGTCTTGTTAACAATCCCTTCCAGCATCCACAGGGAGGGAATGCAATATCTCTGGAAAAAGGCAGTATTGTATGTCACAGAATAGAATATTCTGCGTGGAATATTTATTGGAAAATGATTTACATTCCCTTAATTTTCCCCTACAACCGTCTGCTCTTTTCTGGCTGGAATCGTCTTCGTAACCACATTTCTGTTTTTAAAGCTGTTAATAGAGCTGATTAAATTTGTTCCTGGGAAATGCTTTTTGTGGAGGAAAAGGATTGTTCTTAAAGTGCATCTGATTAAAAAATGCCAAAGTTATTAGCACTTCACTTTTGCAAATGAATTCATATCTTATTTAAAATTTTAATCGAGTATGTATGGCTTGCTTTTTTAATAACTCGCCTGAAAAATATGATTCTCTTCCCAATAAAAACCAAACCGTGTTCACTGCAGAAAAACCTAAGGAAAATTTGAGCTAAATTACCCTTTCCCCCAAAAAAAAAAGATGTTTGAAGAAATAAAATAGAAATATAGGTCTCTTTGGGCCCTTTCAAAATGCAAATATCTCTTAATGGGCAGGTTTTGCTTGGCTGTTAAATAATTGTAGCTGGTTTTGCTTCATTTGGTTTGCACAACCATGGCTTAATTCAAAACTCTTTATCCCTAATGAACCCTTTTGTTGCTCCTTCTGTGCTCACACGTTGGCATTTACCTGTTTCCTGGATGTTTTCGTGTCTCCTTTCTCCCTGAGTTTCCCGTGGTTTGTGCCTGAGCTGGGTCTGTCATGGAATCCTGGAATGATTTGGGTCAGAAGGGACCTTAAAGATCAGAGAATTTCAACTCTCCTGTGCACAGAGACACCTTTTCCCTAGAGCAGGTTCCTCAGAGCTCCACCCAGCACATCCCCTCTGTCAGAAAATTATTTGGGTTGGAAAAGACCTCCAAGACCAAATCCACCACCAAACCATGGCCCTCAATGCCATGTCTACACAAAAGTGGTGTCCCTGTAAGGCTGAGGGATGTGGGGAACAGTGAATAAGGTGCCTTCTCTGTGGCCCAAAGGGGTGGTGGAAGGGGAAGAGGGACAGGAGTGGGGTCGTGTGCTGGACCCTGGGGCAGGGAGATGAACACAGTGGACACCATGACCAGGAATGATCATGCTCCTGCTCTTGTCTCCACCAGCACTCTGGGGGCTCAGTCCACCCTTGTTCAGCTCTTCTAGCACAGGATTGTGGTGGTTGAAGTCCAGCTTTACAAGGCATGACCAGACAATCCATCCCCTATCAAGAACCAGAAAGATTAAAGCAGGGAAAGCCCAAGGAACTTGGGAGGGCAAGACTAAGTATGAAGTTTCCAGCACATGCTTGTCCTGGATTTAATTCTCACCATACACAGAGAAGGGCTCCACCAGCTGTACTTTGATCTTGGAATTAGTTTGATTTGAAATCAGCCAGAGCACTTCCATCCTGCCAACAGATCACTTTTATGTCGTGTGTGGTTCCATTAGGAGAGGTTTGATGTCACTGTCAAGGTAAAATTGCTGATTTCCATCTTGTCTGGTTTCCCTCTTTGTGCTTTGGCAAGTAAGGGAATATTTTGCTTTTTTGTGCAGTTTTCCAGTGAATAACTAAGGCATCTCAGTAGTGTCTTAAAAAGAAAAGGCTGCCAGCTGCCATCTTCATGTTCTCAAAGTAAAGCATCACAAAGTTTTTCCCCTCTGCTGACTTGCAGCTCCCGTGTTCATTTATCAAGGTGGGACTTTGTGGGATTGAGTCTTTAATTAAATAAGTTCTGAGGAGTTTGTAGCGTGGGTGTTGGGTGCTGGATGTTTTACCAGGGTGTACAAACCCTTGTATTTCTGGGTTTTAATAAAATTCCAGCTCTTTGTACCTGTAAATGTTAGTTACTCAGCTATTATTACTCGATATTTCAGAAAAGGGCCAACTTTCTGCCCCTGGCCCAGGTTTGACTGAAAAATGTGCAGAAGGGGTAAAAGAGCAGCAAGGGAATGTGGAGGAAGGTGGTGTGATATCATTGAAGTGTGATCCCAGCTCAGCATCTCTTTTTAGCAGCACCAGAAACTGCCTGTTAAGCAACCCCTCCTTCCTGGGATGTTGTAGGGCAACATCCATCTTCCCACTGGTTTCTTTTCTCCCTCACATTTTAAAAGGGGCACAATAAATGCAAGATCCTCATTCCCGTGGCGTTTGACCACTGCACTGCTGTGAGAATGTTGGCCTGTCTACTCTGAATAACCAAAACTGCAGTTCCTGCCCTGTGCCAAAATTAACTCTGCCTCCCAGGTGAGATCCAACCACCTTCCCCCCAACTCCCAGGCACGAGAGGATCTCTGGAAGAGTTTGAGAGGGGTCCTGTCAAGGGAGGCAACGTCCTGAGTGCAATATTCTGGCGTTGACAAGATCTTTGTTAAAATTCCTCAGACAAACCTATGTGGAATATAATTGGTTTGGATTTTACATTTAAAACACAAAACTAAGTTGAACTCAGAATTTTCTAATCATCTTCCAGGCACTGATACTTTTTGACTCGGCTCTTACGTGTCCCATTATCAGTGATATGTTAAAGCACTGCAGCCAAGCACCATATTCCCTGTGATACTGAAATGTATGACATACTTGGAGTTCTTTGCTTTTACTTTCTAATCTTTCAGCAACATAATACTTTCTGACTTCTCTCTCAGACCGGGGACAGCCTTTTTTCCTTCAGCAGGGAATTCTGGTTTCAATCAGGAGGTGTCAGCAGCTCAGGCTTTGGGGATGCAGTCAAGTAGTGGGAGATTATTGATAATTTTGCAGGGATGATGACCACACCAAAACACTGTAAATGGTTGCAGATACTCTGAGCCTGTGGCAGGCATAGGAATGAGCTTTAACATGCCATGAGGTACGTATGGGAGATGTTTTTGCTTAATAAAAAGTAAAGGAAACTAGAAACCACGAGACAAGCCTTTTCTCTAAACTTTTCTTTAGTTTCTTAAAGCCAAGTGTAATGTTGTGAGGTTTGGATCTGATAGAGGCCCCTAATCTTTGTAAATAGGGTGGAAGACTTGGAGTTGAGTACCTGGTGGAAGCTCATTTCAAGTTTTTAGTCAAGTGTCCAGCTCCTGCAGCCACTTTTGTTGTACTGAACCCTTTTTGCAACTGCTTTTTGGGAAATACTGTATTATTTTTCAGTGCAGGAGCCCAAGACCTGTTTTACACCTGTTCCTTACTGCATTTGTGCTTCCAGGATCCTCATCCAATAGGCATAATTTATACTGCCAGAAATACTTTCGCTGCTGTTGATAAGAATTCAGTGCATGAAAAGGCAGATGGTAAATGTGCTTTTCTGTGGCTGCAGGGGAAAAGCTTTTACTGCCACACATCACAAAAGCTGACCCTGTTCCTCACTGGGCTTGACACTGATGGCCAGACTGGCAATTTCCTCGTGTAGATTTAGGAGCTGTGCTGGAGTCCAGCACCTCCCAGACTTTCACCAGGGCTCCAGCTCTTCATAATTTGGTGGGTTTTTCCCTAGAAAGCCAGAATTGAGTCATGGTGTATGTGTAGCAGAGCATGGTAATCCCTTTTGCTTGTGCCCAGCAGGTTGGCCCCAGCTCTGCACCTCCCTGGAGTAGCTTTGGTGGGTTTGAATTTACCTCTTGGAAAATGTTGTGCTGGGAATTGGAAGAAGAGGAGCTGGGCGTTAACGGGGCCTTGAAAACAAAACTCTCCTTTTCACGGGAGGGTTTTAGGGTTGGTTTGGGGGAGGGCAGCAGAAGCTTGTTGAGAGGGGAAGGGAACATCTCATTAATGATTTACTAATGAGCTGTGTAAAAGTTCTGACTCTTTATGAGTTCTGAGGATGGAAAATGTTCCTTGGAATGCTGCAGCCCCACAAAGGCTGGGGCAGATCCTGGCTGCCTCTGTGTAGGGTCTTTGATACAGCCTGACTTACCTCTTTACTCCAGTCCCTTAGGCCTTAGAAAAGATTAATCACAGTGTGGTGGGAAGCACATGGAAATAGCAAAGAGATGAGAAATGAGAGTGGGAGAGAGGAGGAAAAAAGCCCCAACATGAAACACTGTTTTCTTTCTGGTAGGGCTCAGGCAGGAATAAATTGCCAATGATCTCACTTTGGAGCAATGTCAGTTTATTTGGACTGACTCTGAGCTGACCATTTAGCAGGGGCTTCTCAGCTCTGGTTTACAAGGGAAGAGCCTTGTAATGACATGGATTTTCTGTGTAACAGGCACGGGGATCTGGTTTGGGGAGGTCCAGCCAGAGCCCAGCTGATGAAAAGGATGCTGGACTCAGCCTGGGAGTGCTGTCCCTGGAAATCAACCTGGACTTAGAGGTGATGCTGCTTCTCTGCAGTCCATAGGTGGCACAAGACACTGCTGTGGGTTCTGCAGGAGAAATAAGGCAGATCAGAGCCTAACAAAATAGAGATAATTAATTGAAACTTGTCAACTCTGAAATCAAAGTCCCTGGAGTGTTTACCAGCAAGGACTTGGATAGGGTCCAGGAAGGGCCAGGGTATGGTATAGATTTGCCTTTCCTGCAGTTGTGGTGCTTTCCTCTCTGTTATGTCTCCAGCTTGGAAGAATTTGAGTGTTTTTCTGCAGCCAGTTCTTGAGGCTTTAATTTCTCCAGCACTAACTAAGGACAGTGTTGGAGTGAAGGCATAGATCTTGAAATTGGTGTACCAGGTTCAAACCCTGGTGCTGCCAGTAACTTGTGTAGCCATCAGAAAGTCATTTATTCCCTCTGGGTTTCCACTCTCCCTCTGTGGAATGTGGCTAATGAAGCTTTTCTTTGGTGTGTTGTCAGCACAGCTCTTTGGGATGGGACCACTTGTGACACATGAAGACCCCACAGAACCAGGCTGGTGCTTTGTTCAGGCCTGGGGGTGTTTCACAATGAAATATTAACAACAACACAAGTGGAAACTCCTGTTGGGCTTAGCTGGGAAATCCCTGTGGCTTCCAGTTCGTGAGCAACCTTTGTCAAGTCAGCAGAGCACGCAGAGGCTGTGACCTCCCCAAAGCCCTGTGTGCACCTTTCCTTGCAGGGAATCTTGCCTGGGAATGGCTCTGACACTGTAAATCCTCCTGCACAGGCAGCACTCCCACACCCTTGCACTGTAAGGGAGAGCAGAGACTCTTATGAAGGTGCTGCACCTTCACAACCTTGTCTTGCTAAGAGCTGGAAGGTCCCCAAACATCTACCTAAGCAGAGTTAGCACTTTGTGTTTTCTTGGTTGTAAAGCTCAAGTGTTTAGTTAATGTCTGCACAGGTGGTTAAATACAATAGCTCCCTCTGCCAAGTTACAAATCTGAAATTTACTGGAAAGAAACAAAAATATCATAAAGCCCGAGTTTATTCATGGCTTTGGCAGGTTGTAAATGTAAGGAAATGAGACCACTCATATGCAGATGGGCATAACACATGCCTAGTGTGACATCAAAGGTGCCACTCAGTGACTACAGGCCTTGGGAGCCAGAGCAGTGGGCAGGAGTGCCCTGTAACAGTGTGGTTTGACACAGTTTGTGTTTTTACAAACTCTGTTCACTCAGTGTGACTCTTGCCAGCATTGCTGCAGAAAGGCTCGTG
The DNA here is from genome assembly GCF_001604755.1 of Lepidothrix coronata. Lineage (NCBI taxonomy): Eukaryota > Metazoa > Chordata > Aves > Passeriformes > Pipridae > Lepidothrix > Lepidothrix coronata. The sequence goes on along the minus strand of NW_016690340.1, from coordinate 1,003,533 downwards.
TGTAAGAGCAAAGCATATGTATCTTAAAATAAGCTCAAATATCTTTCTGAAAAATAGCTGTCATGCAGGGGGGCTGAGATTGGTGGGAGAGGATTCTGTGCTTGGTTCATAACGGGCTGGGAAGTGACACCCCGAGTAACAGTGCAAGGGACAAGAACCCAAGCTGATGTACTCCCACTTTCATGGCTCTGTCATCTTTGTGATCTTGGGAAGACCTAAGTGACAAACAAAAATATAAACACTCTTCAAGCCACAGGCAAATTGTTTTGCCTATTTCTGGGTGCACGGATATAAATATAGTTTACCATGAGCAACCTGGATCATCTTTTCCATATTGATCACTCCCTAGGGAATTTTCTCCCCAGGAATAAAGGACCTAAAGGCTTGTAGGTAACAGAGTCCTGTCCTGTGTTCTGGGAAACACTGGTGGGATGTTTTCAGGAACCCTGCAGGTGCTGGGGCAGCAGAGTTGTCACAGGGTGCTGCAGATGCCCTGTGTGCAGGTGGCAGGAGAGGGGCAGTCGGTGTGTGCCAGGCAGATCTGTTCATCTTCCTCAGTTTAGCACCATGGAAAGAGGAACATGAGGATGCTGGGGCTGTGTCCTCTCAGGAAATAGTCTGAAAATCACTCATCTGAATCCTGGCTGGTGTTCCTGCTTCCAGGTCTAGTAGCAGATCACTCCTCTAGATTTCTAGGTACAAAAACATTGATTTGGTGTTCTCCTGCATCTTAGTTTTTATGTCATCCTCGGTGTAGGCTGTTAGGAAAGGGAACATTTGTATTCTGTTCCTGCAAACTCTGTATGTACATAACCTTCCTGCAGTAGAAGTGCACTTGTATATTCATGAGTAACAGGCAGTGCCACACATGGCTGTCAAGCCTTGGAAGCTAAGACTGAATTTGGAAATACTTGAGGATGTGCTGAATGTGAACAGAACAAATTGACAGGCTGAGCTACTTGAGGGGGTGAAGGGGCATAATATTGTTGTATTACTAATATCTCTTCTGAGGATATAGTTCCCAGTGGCTCTGTGCCCTCCCACCCCCTAAATATGCCCAGTGAGGAGAGTGCTGGACCAGCTCCTGTGCTCAGACAACAACCAGGACTGGTTTAATGATCAGCCTGTTCTCTGGAACCAAGTTGGGAGGCGAGGAGGTACCTTCCCTGCCCTGGTGAACTTGTGTCTGTTAGCCATCAGGATCTATTTGAACCACCCCCAAGGAAATGATGACTAAAACAGCCCCCAAGTGACACATGTTCCTCTCTGCTGCTTCACAGTGGAAGGCTCCAAGGTCTGTTGGTGAGATGGAGCTTCCTGCTGAGAAGACAACTCAAGTTGGCAAGAGATTAAATAGCACTTTTAACTGCCTGATACTGTGAAGCTTAAAAGAATTAAAAAAGGCATGCAGTGTCACCTAGGGAGTAAACCAAAGCTTGCTGAAGCCCATTGAAAGGTTTCCCTTGAATTCAGCAGGTACTGGAACAAGCTGCCAGCACCATGCTGGTGTGACCTCAGGTTACAGCTGTGCCACTGCCACTAAAGGAGGCTGTTCAGGTTTGGAGCTCAGCATCCATCCCAGCACAGGCAACTGGAACAGAAAGGAAAGGGGTGGGATTGAATGTGGAGCTCATTTCTGTTCCTTTCAGTTTATAGAGTGGATTTATCACCCCGAGCTGAAATGATTTCTCAGTGTTAGACACCTGCCCTTCCCCACGGCCAGCTCATAAATGACACTGCTCTTTAATATAATGGTTCTGAAGGTACAAAGGGTAAGTTCCAGCTGAAGCAATGTTTAATTTGGCTTTTTGTGGCTCAGACAGCTAAGGAGCTGTGGGCATGTCAGTTTGAATTTCAGCTCTGTCAGGCACCCAAACCCAGCTTTAACATGTACCACCGTGCCCCCCCAGACAGGGCCTCGCGCTTCAGGCAGCCCTGGACTTCAGGGAGCACTTAACATATGAAAGAATTTATTCCTGGTTTGAATTTGAGCCGCACTACAGTGCATTGTACTTTATTACAATGCTTCTGAATTGCTTTCATAATTTCCCCTGTGCCACCACCCGACTGTAATTCCTCTCCCGTGCAGCTCCAGCACACGGCTCAGCCTGCAGGCTCCTCTGGATGCTTTACATTCCCCCATCATCTCTCAGCCAGCCTGAATGAATTTCAATTCACAGTAATCCTGTATGGGAACCAAGTGTGATTATGTCCTGTAAGGGAGGGAAAACAAGGGGGAGAGGGATGAACACTGGGCATGAAGGCACTGGCACTCCATGGCAGGAGGGGAAGCTGTGGAGCCTCCAGCTGCCTGCTTTGTTTGTGCTGCTGGGTTTGGGGTTGGTCCGTGCTTTGTTAACTGGATTTTAGGGGAAAAAAACATCTTTTGATTGACTAAAGCTCGTGGCCAGCCTGGCAGAGGCAATGGACAGCCTTCAACACTCACACGTGTTCCGGTTTTAATTACGCATTTTTCAAGTTGAAGAGTTTCCCTTGAGATGTGAATGTTCTGTTTGAACTTCTGGAAACTGAGGTCAAACGAGAAGATGGGGTTTTCTTTGAAATAAATATCCTTCTGGAGCTGCAGAGCTCTTCAAGGTGTTAAACAAAGCTGTCAACAATGTTGACGTTCAGTCACATCTTGGTCCCATGAAAAAGTCAGGTTTATTGCACTACAAAGGTGCTCAGCATCCAGATCCCTCATCCTCTGCTGTCATTTCAGAGAAGAAAAGTGGATGCAAAGTTCCCTCTTAATAAATGTGTCCTCATTTATCATCACTTACTGTCTTTGGGAAATGAGAGATTGTTTTTCCAAGTGATCTTGCAGCATTGGGAAGCCTTCTGCAGCTTTGACTCATTGTGATTATTCCCAAGTGTTGTCATCAGTTCTTCCTGTATTTATGTGAAATTGCTCTTAGCCCGTGCTTAGCTCCCAAAGCTGATCAGAGTGTTTTGAAGAGGAAAAAACCCACATCCCCACCCCCTGCTTAGGGTCTGAAATATGATTTGTTTCATTCAATCTCCTACTGCTGGGAGGTGCCAGAATGAACCTTCTGCTGAGCCCCAATATTCTGTTTTTTAATTTGTCAGGCTATTGCTCATGGTGTAGGTTACATACATTGGTTATAAATAAGGAGAGGCTGAGAGAATGTAACAGAGATCACTAGACAATAATCATTAAACCTGTTCCATGCTCTTCTTTTCTCTGAATGTCTAAACATGCTTTAGGCAGGATTTTCTGCTGCACTGAGTGTTGTAGTTGCATCTCAAAGCAGAAGTCTGAAGTGTTTCTAAATTGGACTGGGGATAATTAAACTCACTTCCATGTAAAAGCCTGTGCTCCAGCTCCCAGTGGGAAGATGTGCCACTTATGGTCCCCACAAACATTAGGGAGAATCAGTCTCATGTAACAGGTACTGATGCAACTCCTACAATCCCAGACTTGCAGTTAGGGATTATTAAGTAAAAATGCAACTGCTTGTTGTTAAAATTCAGAAAGGATTCCTGATTTGAGCTATGCATACTGAGTAATCCAAAGGCCAAGGTGGTCAGGGGCATGGAGCAGATGTGCCATGAGGAAAGGCTGAGAGAATTGGGATTGTTCAGCCTGGAGAAGAGAAGCTTTGGGGTGACCTAATTGTGGCCTTCCAGAACCTGAAGGGAGACTTAAAGAAAGATGGAGAGACTATTTACAAGGGCTTGGACTGACAGGATAACTGACAGCTAGAGCAGGAAACGTGCTGGGTGCCCACCTGGGCTTTCTCACCCTCTGCTTCATTTACCTGCAAGGCTCAAATGTGGATGTTTAGACCTAGAGCTGCCTCCTCATCCCCTGTTTCTGCTGGAGTGAGTCCAGAGGAAGCCACAAAAGGTGCTCTGAGGGCTGGAGCCCCTCTGGAGCCAGGCTAGGAGAGCTGGGGGTGCTCACCTGGAGAAGAGAAGGCTCCAGGGAGATCTGAGAGCCCCTTCCAGGGCCTCAAGGGGCTCCAGGAGAGCTGGAGAGGGACTGGGGACAAGGGATGGAATGACAGGACAAGGGGGAATGACTTCCCATTGACACAGGGCAGGGTTAGATGGGATACCGGGAAGGAATTCTTCCCTGTGAGGGTGGGGAGGCCCTGGCACAGGTTGCCCAGAGAAGCTGTGGCTGCCCCTGGATCCCTGAAAGTGTCCAAGGCCAAGTTGGACAGGGCTTGGAGCAACCTGGGATAGTGGAAGGTGTCCCTGCCCATGGCAGGGGTTGGGATGAGATGATCTTTAAGATCCCTTCCAATCCAAACCATTCTATGATTCTGTGGCAATTGAGGCTGTTTAACCCACAACCTCCCCCTTTTTTCCTCCTGCTGACAGGTGACAGTGCTGAAGTTTCAGCAGATCCCTGAGCACAATCCCTGTGTTGAGGCAACAGCCAGAGCCCTGTGCAAAGCCACACGTGAAAAGCCAAGTTTATTCCTGTCAGCTCAGTTTAGTTTGGAGCTTGAGTGTATCTGCCCGGGGCAGCCATAATGTGGGGATGGGAATAATGACTTTCTGTATGAACAGGGCATAAAAACTCGCTGTATTCTCTTCAGCAAGTAAACACTCTCATTTTACACCAGGGCTTGTCATAAAGGCTCCTTTCTCTGATTCCTTCTCCATCCAGATGTTTCTCCGTTACCAGAAACATCTTCAGCTCTTGTGGCCACCACCAAAATATTCCCTGCACCCCAGTTTTAATGTCATCTTTTCTGTGCTGTTCATTCTATTCCAAGCATGTATTTTTTCTTTTTAGAAAAAGAGTGCAGCTACTTCTAAGAATCTTTCTCCCACACTGAATCTCTTTCCCAAGCATGAGAACATTCTACCCTTTCATTTGCTCACCAGACATCGCATGATTTGCAATGGAAACTGGCAAGAACATTTAAAATAATAAAAATAAAAATTGGGATCATCTCAGAGCTGGGAGATGAGTGCATTTGCTGAGAGATGCAGGGGTTTGGAGCACTGTGATTGAAGTCTCCAGGAATGTTAACTGAATTTTAATTTGTCTTTTACAAAACAGTATGTATGGAGGGGAGTGCCTGAGAGGTCAGAAGAAGGCAAGAGAGGCTGAGCCTTGCTGGGGAAATGTGTTGTTTAGTGCACACTGAACAGGTTTGTGTCGCTGCAGTTTTCAGATTTGGGCTCTAATCTTCATTCATTTGACAGGGGCTCTCACGTGGTAATTAGTGTGGCATTAATTGTCCGTGGTACTCTTGGAAAAGCTGTGTGTTAACAGTGCTCCTGCCAGGACTGCTGGGGCTGGGATGGGCAAAAGTGTGTGTGGATCCTTGGACTAGAGGATAAATAGTGGATGGCTGGGGGTGAGGTTAAAGGGGTGCTTTTTTCCCCATCTTCCTGCTTTTCTTGTGTGCGTTGGAGGTGAATTTCTGGGCACTTATTTTTTTGGAATAGCTGTTGACTTACCTCAGTTTTTCAGGAATCTATATCAGACCAATGGCCTGGCTCTGTGCAGGAATTTGTTTCCCTAAGATCTCATGAATTCTGCTTCAAGAGCAGTACTTAAATTAGCTCCACTCAAATGAAAATAATTAATTCAAAGGAAGATTTGGAGACAGCCTCAAAACCAAGGATTCCTTTTAAACAGTAATAGAAAAAGCTTGATTCCTCTCTGTTCCTTCCTCAGGTCTCAGCAGATAACTCCAAACCTATTTTCAAGTGCTGAAAACTTTCCATGAAAACATCCTGTGTGTTTAATGGTAGAAGCAGCATTAATGGCTCTGTGTGTGAGACCACTCAAACCAGTATGGAACTGGTTTTATTGGAATTAGCTCTGCCATAAGCACGAAGCTGAGTTTAAACTTGTTCTACTCTAATTATTTAACAATAATATTTACCTGAAATAATTATTCTGTATACATATATAGATATATACATCAAATAATTATTTTATAAAAACAATTGGTTCTAAGCTGATCTTGCAGTAGTTTTTTGGTTTATACCAGGGTGAGGAGGTTGACAATTAACCCAAAGAGAAGTTATACCTGAGATCACCACACTGCATCAAGCAGTGGTACTCAAGTTTTGTGGGCTTTTTTTCTTGCATGAAGTTGCCAGAGGTTATTTTGGGTGATATGAGTAGCCAGAAAACAAGTAGAGCTCTGCACTGTTTGTTGTAGGTGGGTCAAGGTGAATTCCTCCTTGAGCTTTTGTGCACAGCATCCTCCATAAATGACATCATCCCCTCCATTTTCATCTCAAAGTACATGGAGTTGTTATCTAGCTTAGGAATTTCTCCTGTTGTTTGGTGCTCCCGTGGTGCCTCCTGCCACAGGTGAAGCAGGGAGGAGGAAGGGTCAGGTAGCAAGTGGGGGTCTGAGCTGATGCACAGAGTTCGAGGGGAGCAAAGCTTTGGCTTCACCAGCATTGTCAGACCTTGTTGACATCTCTCACTCAACCCTCAATCCATAAAGTGAGATTAAAAAACCTCCCTAAACGCTGGCAGGGTGATTTCAGCATCATTTGTGAGGTATTCAAGCCCAGATCCTTGAAGAATTTCAGCATCTTTTTCCTATTTTCGAGCCGCTGAACGAAGCATCGAAATAAATCAATCTCATGGTTTTGGGCTGGCTTTATTCATGGGTTTTGAGCCTTTTGGTTTGGCAAAACCGTGATAAACTCTTTCTGGATGGGGGCCAGGTTTCTCTTTGAAGTCCTGTGAAGCAGCACACGAAGCTCTGAGTCTCTCTCCATGTTTCACAGGAACAAGGGAGTGATGGGCTGGGAGCTGAGCACAGTGGTCCAGCTGTTCCCACACAAATCCTTCATTTGGATGAAAGGAGGCTGGAGTTGTTAAAATGATAGCAGTGAATGGCATCAGAAATACAACAGACAGATGGATGTAAATGTAACAGCTGTAAAAGGCCCATATGAGAAAACTGGGAGAAAGGCTAATTTATTCCACTTCAGCTGTATTGCATTGTCTTTTCTGAATGGATTGGGTACTTGGTGATCCAATGGCAACATAATTCCAATTGTAAAATGATAATGCTCAATTACCAAAGCTGTCAGGTACAGCCAGCTGGAGGACTGGCTGCTGGGATCCTCCATTTGCCCAGATTAAAAAGTGGGAAACTTGTTAGTAAGACAAAGCCTTGGGACATGGGCGCCTGTTGAAGTGGAAAAAAAGTGTCGTTTCCTTTCTTTTCAAGAAAGAAAGTGTTGTTTCCTGTTTTCCTGCAGTCCTTGGGCACTGAAAAGGGGGAGTTTTCGATTCTCCAGGTGTAAGGGAGAAGATCCATATTAAAACCAGCGAGATTGTTGGGAGACAACAGTGTGTGACTGAGCTGGGCTGGTTTAGCTGAGCCAGGAGGGGATGGAGCAGCTCCCTACGAGCAACCTGAGACTCCTTGGAGGGGTGTAATCCAGCCAAGGGAGATTTAGTGATGCTAGAGAGTAAAACAAGAGGGCAGTGGCTGTAAAACAGCTGTTTGGAAGCTGCAAGTCGGATATTAGGCAAACAGTTTTCCCTAGAAAGGAAGTGCAGGCCTGGGATGGGTTGTCTAGACAGGCTGTGGAAGCGCCATCCTCGGAGTTGTGGAGCCTTGGCTGGATGAAGTCCTGACCTGAGCCAGCCTTGGCCACGGTCCTGTGTGGAGCAGGAGGCCGAGAGGGTTCTCCCAGCCAATATTCCTGTGATAAGAGACATTGGAAGGGAAAAGCTGCATCTGCAAAAACATTTATTTAATACTCCACATCGGGCGAAATTAGCTGAGGGAGGGCAATCCCATTTCTTAAATACGTGGGGGGAAAAAAGAACAACCTAAAAATGTCATAAAAGGGTAAAAAGTCCAGACACTGTTTTGTACTTGTTAAAACAACATTCTGCAGCATCTCAAGTGATAGCCATCCATTTGTGTACGTGTCAAACCATACAGCAATGCATCTGTCAAAGCTTTTCTTCACTTTGAGACAATTAGGCATAGATTCTCTGGGTTTCTTATTTCCAGCCCTGTATAAACAAAATTTGGTTTATTATGTTTACTCATTTGGGAAACAGCTGAGACTTTGGGTGTGTATTCTAAGATTTCTTTTTTTTTTTTTTTTTTGAACTCCCTTCAATATTTTTTCCTGTGTCATAATAGTTGGCTTGTAACAGCAAAGTGGAGTAATCAGTGGGTTGTGGCTGAAATCAGAACCGTGTAGTGGGTTGATCTTTTATGTCAGTTATGGATACTAAAGAAAAAAAAAAGACTGCTTGGTTGAATTTGAAGATAAGAGAAATTCTCCTGAGGAAAAAATTAAAGTGAATACTTGGAATCAGTTGTAGTTATTTGGCTTTCAAATGTTCAGGGTTTTCCAAAGATTGTCTCTTTTCCCTGAAAAGTGTGAGCTGGCCGTGGTTTTGTAGAGCCATGGCAGGAACAGGTGGGCAAGGATGGGTTGTTCCCATGCAATGGCAGTTCAGTGCTGGGAACATCCCCAGAAGGGAGATGATCTGGGCAAGACAAACTCTGTCCAAGCTCGGTGCTGATGCTGTGGAGGTGACATTCTTCTGCACATAGACTTCCTAAACTCTTCTGTTGGATCTTCCCAAGCTGCAGAGTGGGGAGTAGGATTTCAAGATCCACGTGAAATGGCAAAACTCCTGAGGCTTTTGGACCAAGTTTTCAGGTGTATTTTCAATAACTAGTGTCCTCTCCCTGATTTTTTTTTTTTTTTTCCACAAGATCCCACCTCTTGAGGGCATGACTGTCACTCCTACCATGGGGAAATTACCTTACCTTGAAAGTGTTCAGCCAGAAACCTAATTCTGGGCCGGTTCCAGTTTGCTTCCTAATGGATAAAGGGTTGACTTATCGTGGGAGCTTAGTCACATCAAGATATTGCTCATCCCAAGCCCTGATTCATTTAGTTGCACAGGAGGGTTTTGAGATGATGGCTTCATCATGAGTCACTTCTTCATTACCACATCCCTGCACGGCAATATTGGAGCTGCCACCAGAAACCAGATGAATGATACAGGACGAGATGGCCCCTGTCTCTGATAATGGTGAGCGTGTCACGCCTCAGACACACGCCAGTGCCTTGCATCAGGCTGCTCGTGTGAGGGAGGCAGAAGCCTTTTCTCAGCCCTGTATAGAAATGGGAAAGTGACTTTGCAGCTTGATTTCAGCTATTCCTATTCCTAACCATGGCTAATCATTCCTTTTGAAAATCTTGTTAAGGTATTCTCGTCAATTAGCACTTGTTTCAGTGAGCTTCATGGATTAATTAGATGTTGCATTACGAAAATAATTATGCCTTTTAACCATTTTCGGTTATTTACTTCTCCAAATGTTAGTTTTGTGAGGCAGACTGGCTTGGTGCCACAGTCATTTGGGTAGAATCTAACACAGATTAATGAGCAAACTTGAAAAGCAAGCAGTGAGTCCCCCAGTGTTTTGTAATTAAGCAGTTTGATTAAAAACAACTGGAACAACTCTGTGCGCCGAGAAACAAAGTGGAACAGCTCTCTCTGCACTGAGACCTCAGGAACAACAAATATCAAACCCAGGTCTGAAAGTAATTTAGGGAGCTTGAAGTTTTTCTTGGCTACCTGATGGTTTCTTAGGAGAGGTTTTTTTTTGAGGAGCAGGCACTGAGGCAGTGCAGATGTTATTCCCCAGCAAACACAGAGTGACAGAGGGATGCAGCAGGATTTCTGAGGAAGGAACTCCAATGCTTGTGCTGCTCTAGGACCCCGATCACAGAGTTCAGAGGAGCAGAGAATTTGTGCTATCAGCTTTAATGGAGCTGCTTGTGCTTCGCTGTGAGACCTCAGCTGAGCCCTCTAAAAGTTCCTGTGCACAAATGGCCCGTGGCTCTGGAGAGCTCTGTTACCTGTGTTGGACCAAAGGCTGGGGTAAAATTCCAGCCCCAATTTTGAGGGAGCTTGGCTAATTTCCACCAGCTAACAGGCTCTGAGTAAAACTAGGCATGAGTGACCTGATTGAGCATCCCAGGGCTTCATTGGGCAGGTTTCTGTGCATGTGTGGACAAGGCTGGAAAAGCTGATGCTGCAGCTGAAGTGTGAGGCAGAGCTAAATGTTACTCCCCTTGCATTAAGGGCAAGTCAGGTAGAGAGAAAAATGCACATGTTCTTCTTTCCCTCTCCCACCATTACCTGCCTGAGCTACGTTTCTGTGGAAATATGGCTCAGACATCAATTTTCTCTTATTTTCTAACCCATTTAGCTCTCTTTCACAGGCACATCTTGTTTAGAATCAATAGCTCCCCACCATCAGCCCCATTTAGCGTGTATTCATTTATTGGATTTTGAAAATGGAAAGGAAGAAGACTTAAAAGAGAAAATATGAGGTTTTTCATTGAAGTGCAGTATTTGAAATGCAGACCCTTTCTCATGGCTTTAAGTATCACTACATTACAAAACACAGTTGAAATGATTCATGCTCCAGCTTGGCTTATAAAATCCATAAGCAGACTACAAAGACCTCTTCTTCCAAACCTGAGACATCAAATGCTGCTTAGATCATTTTAGTCAGCTCTTTACTGAGATTTTCCCCAAGTTTGTAGCAGGTCACAAAGTCTTTCAGCTCTGGCCTCTACCAGGAATGAATTCCTCTACGTGGAATGAATTCTTGGAGACCTCTGACAGTGACCTGTCCTCTCATTCTGCTGTTGCTCTGCAGAAGGTTGGTCACCTCATCCACTCAGTGCAGCTTTGATGGCATCTGTAGGGCTACCATGGGCTGTCTGGGTTGTAGATTTGTCAGTCATTCCTGCAGATGAATATTCTGTGTTCCAGAGGGTCTGTTTATAATTGGGATAGGTGGAAAAAAAGAAATTTTAGGGAAAATTGCTCAAAGTCCTATTGGTCTCGTCCTTCCCACCACTGCTGTGCCCCTCAGCACAATAAATTGGAGTATAAAACTCTCACACCTTCCAAGAAACTTGATGAAGTGAAGCATTTCTTTTATCAATAAGGAAAGTTGTATTTCTTTATCAACAATGATGTTGTTCCCTGGAAATGGGCAGAGGAAGACCATTAATGAGGTGAGATGGGCATTGGGTCACATTACTCTTCTTTGTAGCTTAATGTGCTTTTGCAAGAAAAAGACAAAAACAGCCTGGTTTAGTATTTTTAATATATATATATATATAAAATATATAAACCTGTGTGGAAGCTTTCCCTCTCTTCACAGTCTTGTCAAACACCCAGCTCAATGCAGGTTCAATGTTCCATTTTCCCACATTCTCTGCCTCATTCAGGGTTGTTTGTGCCTTCCTCTCCCTCCGGACAGTGAGCACAGGAAGAAATTCAGGGAGGAAAACGGGCTCATTTTCTGTCTGTTCACTTGGCAAAGTGCTTGAGGGAGTTGTGTGGGGATGGGGGTAAGTAGGGTGTATTTAACCTCTCCAAATGCATGGAATGATCTTTGCATGGAGGTAATTCCTTGTATATATGATATATATATATATATATTGCATTGCACATGAATACATGGAATAGATGTATTTTGCAAAACAGCTTTTCTGAGCCAACCCCAGCCCACAGGAAAATGCTTTGTCAGGCAAAAGGGTAACCAGGGAACTGATCTCTGCTGTAAAACAAACATAAACAGCACGTGGAGCTGTACAACCTGATTTGGGGACTGTTACTCCTGATTTGCCTGAATAGAGGCAGAAGAGGGGCAGGTCAGTGGATGCTCCTGCACTGAGAATGTTGGCAGACTCCACACTGGAGATCCAATGAAGTTGGTATTGTTTGAGAAGGTCCAGCAACATGGGAGAGTTTGTGTACAAAAAGTAAAATTCCATCACATGTGGCTCCTTTAAAGCTCCTGCCATGACAGGGTTGGAGAAATAATATTAATAATGGCACTGTCTTAAACCTCTGGGGGCAAATGTGTGCCCACTTGTGCATAAAAGATCCCAGGAAGGATCCAATGGGAATGAACACTAAAAGATGTTGTACCTGGTGTACCTGGATGCAGTGCAGAGCCTTCCCCAGGAACCAGGCCAAAGCTTTTATTGTGACACCCATTATCAAAAAGTGCCAGCACAGCCTTTCTCCTCTTGGTGAGGAGGATGTTTCCAGGATCCAAGAAAAAGAGATCCCTTCTGCACCTCAAACACATCAAGGACCAGAGGGAAAACCCCTTCTGTTGTGAAGTGTCCAGCCCAGCTGCTGGGCAGGTGTTTGGTGATGCTGGAGGCTCCCTGTGTGTCAGAGTGGGTGGTAAAATGCAGTTTGTGTTTGGGGAGAGAAGTATAGACCCCAAAATTAGTTAATTGAAGGTTAGCTAAACTGAGCTTGCAGTTTATTTCCTGTAAGTCCTCTCTTCCATTGGTGCTGAAAGGGACTCAGGTGTGGGAGCAAACATGCAGCACAGCTTTGCTCCAGGTAGCTCAGGGGCTGATAAATCTGTGTCTTAGTAGTCCAAGGTTCAGTGCAAGTTGCATAAAGGGAATCTGAGAGGATTTGTGCATGTGCAGGATTAATTTTGGCAGCTCCTGCTTCACTGCTTCCAGTATTCAAACAAACCAGATTAAAGATACCTTGTGTATCTTTGCTCGAACACCTTCCCCTGACATTGTAACAGAAATATTTTCATAGAGACTTAGTGGTGATTGCTGTGAAGCACCTGTATCACCTTTTCTTCCTCTTCTGTCTATATTTGCTTATCTGTTAACTGAATTTCTTAGAGCAGGGTTTAATCTCCTCAAATTCTTAGAAAACATCTGGCAAATAACGAATGCAAGTGTGTACAAACAGTGATAAACTCCACCTGGTAGAGGCTGCTCTTCTCTCAGTGCTTTCTACTCAGGATGAGAATCAAAACTGGAAAACTTCCCAAAGCGTGCTTTCTTTCCAAACTCGGGAACAGTGGCCCTGAACTCGTGGCTCTCAGACCTAAAGCCCTGAGAGTGCTGAGGCTGACCAGAAATGCTGAGTTGCATCGTGTCTTTTGTGCTTCAGTGCTGCTGCTTATGACCCCCACAGGTTAAGGGTCAATGTATGTGTGTCAAGTCTGACCCTGCAGTTGGGTGAAGCTGTGCACTGGGGTTATGCACGAGCTATCCTGGTTAGTGTGTTATTTTTATTTTGTTTGCAATATGACTTTTCTGCTTTATTTCCGCCTTTCTAATGGGTAACAGGAATTATGTCTGACTGTTTTTTCTACACTAATGTGCAGCAGAGGTGTGAAAAATATTGTAAGCATGGCCATAACAAAGCTTCTCCCTAAACAGTGGAGTCTGCCTAGACCAGCAAAAAGTTCACCTTATTGCTCAGCAGATGAAGCTGCTAAATGTACAAAGGCTCTGCCCTTAAGCTTTCCCTCAAGACTAAACAGCCCATCCTGGGGAGGTTAAAATAATGATACATACAGGCTTTTATTCAGAGTTTAAATTTCACCTACATCTCTCTGCCTGAGCCGTATCAAAATCCAGGCACTACTGAAATCCTCAGGAGAGCCAAAGGAAGATCTGAAGACCTGAATCTGAAGGCAGCCAAGAGGCAAAGGGACTCGGGAGAAATCCAGGCAGGCTGAATAGGCTCTTTAGTGCCTGTTCACATCTCACGTGTTGTTTAGCCAACAACTTACATCCAAGAATGTAATATCCTCCTCCACTCTTCCCCCTCTGGCCGTCCAGTCCTACAGCCCTTACATGAACTTCGAGTAATTCCCATCAAAGTCAGCTGGTTTGCTGAGTGCAGCTCAAATCTCCCTTGGCTCTGTGTTTGCAGCTTTAAGTCCTGGTAATAAAAGGGATTGGGGAATCTGCAGAGAATTGACAAACCACAGGCCAGCTCCATATCCTGCTCCCTGCCTCATCAGCCCTTTTCTGAAGGAGAGGTAACTCGCTGTCCAGCCTTCCCAAGCCCAGCAGAGAGACCTTAAACTCGGCTACCTTTCAGCTAAAGATCCGTCTTGAGATCCCCTTCCTTGCAGCCTCAGAATAAATGATGTTGTTCCAGTCCAAGCAGGGCAGTTAATGAGATTCATTCTCATGATTGACAGCCTTTCTTGACAGTCTTCATCACATCCCTCTGATGATCTCCTGACAACAGTTTCCAAGGCAGTAAATTAGAACTGGACATAAAGCCTTCACTGGGAAGTGAAGGCATTGCTTTGTGCTTAGCAACTATAAATGCACAAAGAGGCAGTTTTAAGCCACACACTTATCAGGCTTAGCCTGAGCAATGATTCAGACTTCCAAGAAAGATGCTGCTTAAGTGGTTTTATTGCTCTAAATGGGATTAAAATTCGCTTTTTATCAAAGCATTGACATTTCTAAAAATATCCTAAACATACACTTCATCAAGAGTATTAGACTGTAGCCTACATTATTCCATTCCTAAGTTCAGTCCAGAGCTTAAGGTGAGTGCTAAACCCAAAGGGCCAATGCCTTGGAAGTACATTAGCTATTGTAGTTGCTTCCTGTGTCCTGAGCTGCTTTAATATTGTAGTTGGGCCTTTTCTCCCTGGAATGTTGGTGCTTTGGGGGTTCAAAATTGCTGAATTTTTGCTTGTCCAAGTCTGACAATGTGTGTGTTGACGTGGTGCATTAGAGATGAACCCAAATGGAGCAGGTGAGAAAGCCCATCTCCCAAATTTTGGGGCCTGGCCAGAGAAGCTTGAAGCAAAGCGCTGTTCTTCAGGCTTCTATTGATGGGCTTGAACTGCATCACTTCTCCTGAGCAGCTTCAAGCTCTGGGAATTGATAGCAGTGTGAATCCATGTCTGGTTCCAATAAGGCTTAAGATCAGCCTTAAATACAGGCATTTCTGAGAGATCTCATTGCAAGGGATGGGAATAGGAAATGCCAGCTCTAATGCAGCTTTCTCTTCTCCTTACTAATTGTTTTAGCTAATGAGGGAGATGGAAGCACTCATGGTGTTTAAGCCTAGAGGGCTGAATCCCAGCAGAGTTGACTCAGCTATTCATCTTTGCAAAGCAGAGCAGCTTGGTTGTGTGTGTGTGTAGTAGGAAATGAAAAAAACAAAATAAAAAAAGAGGATTTCCATGATGAAAAAAACCTGCATTTGAACAATAAATATAAAAATATCCTTCCCCCATCACCTGCCTCAACAAAAAGGGGGCAAAAATCTTGTTAGAAATGTTGAGTGTGTTTGGAATTCCTATTTCAACAGTTTTGACCAAGCTAAAATAAAATGGTAAAATCCAGAGGACAAAAGAATCCCCAAAAGCAGGAGGGGAAGGTGCTGAGTGGTGCCTGTGCTGCAGCCCCACTGCAGAGCGAGGGGTGCTCTGTGTGCCCTGTTGTTGCCTCTGTAACAGTTCCCACTACAGCTTTTTAATTTCCTATAGCTGGAGCTGCTGCAGGGGATTATCTGGCATCTTTCATCCATGCTGCTTTTATTTACTTCTCTAAAACACTTATCTACATGTAGCAGCCTCTGGTTTTCTGGCCCCGTGACAAACATCCTTGTGGTGACACACAGGGAGCTGCTCATGGGGTGGGGCAGAGGAAGGTGCTGTTTGTGGAGCTGGGTGACAGGAGCATGGCCCAGTTGGGACACACCCATGTGGTCTGTCATGTCAAGAATGAGCTTTTTTAGACTACAGAGGGGTTGTACCAACATTGCCATGTTCAAAACCCCTGAGATCAGCTAATAATGCCAAGGTTGTGGGATTGATCCCCCTGTGGGCCGCTCACTTAAAAGTTGGCCTTGATGATCCTTGTGGGCCCCTTCCAACTCAGGATATTCTGTGGTTCTGGGAAGTCATTAGTGAATATACAAAAGCCTGCAAAATATGTGAAATTGGTGTTAATGTGTAAAAGCCTGTGAGTAACCATCATCTGAGCCACAAGATGTGATGGTGCAGAGTGAGCACTGACTGATGCTTCACATCCTCACCATGGTCTCATGCTGGTGCTGAGCAGTAATTTCAACATCTGAGCAAACTGGACCACTTAAATATGGAATATATATGGCTGGATTAAGAGGTTACTGCTTGAGAAATCAAATTATGCTTGGCTGTGCTGGCTCAAAGTTGTTTTGTGATGCTCTCCCTGGTTTGGGAGGGCAGAGGTGCCCCCTCCTTGCCCATGGGTTTGGATGTGGCTTGTAGCAGCTCTGTCAAGCCTACAGTGCATCAGCAGCATCAGGATGGCACCTGGATGCAATGGAAAAATGAGTTCTTTTGTCTACTTTTTCATGCACACCTCTGCACAGAACTGGGCAAAGCCTGGAGCTTTCTCCAGGCACCTGGGGGTTATTTTGATATATTTTCTTTAAGATTCTTTTTTTAACCTTGTGTTTCATGAGTATTTTGTAGTTGTAACTCCATTATAGGAAGACTATAGCAGGCATCTTTCTGGATGGGATGCTGTAGGTCAGAGGCAAAGCCCTTTTCCCTATATATTTTTCTTTACAAATATCCCATTCTGGTTCTGTCCCCTTTGCCCTTGAGTGCTGACGTCTCACACGTGTTTGTTTTCCTCCTTTTCCTTCAGGGACTCCCAGGAATGTGTCTATTTTCAGCAGGGAGAGGTGCCATTGCAGCAAGTGTCATGTTTACCCTGTGACTCTTGTTTCTGAAAATGGAAGAATTTCCAAGGAAGAGCAGGGATGTCTTTAGGGGAATCCACTTGATCTGTCCCCATAGTTTTCATGTTTTCTTACCCTCTGGGAGGGGGGTTCTCCCTCTAGTCGGAACTGTGGATTGACAGAGCTATTTTTTATTCTTAGCTGGTTTTGAGAGAAGCCAAAAATGGTGGTTTCCATTAGTCATTTCCCACGTTGTCCATGTAAAGGCCATGGCAGGGCAGGAATCTGGCCCTGAGCCCATTGCCAGGATCCAGAAATCTGGGTGGGGGACTCTCCCTACAGACTGTACATTAAGGGGAATTCCTTTTCAGGGCTGAGGGGTCACATTTTTCCTTTGGGGCTGAGGAATCATCCTGTCCCTTCATCCAGAGATTAAACTATGCTAAGCAGCTTCCTCAAGTTTGCCATGTCAGGGGCTCCCAGAATTTCATAGACTTGGTACAAAGTAAAGGAATCCTCATGGATATAACCAGTACAGAGTTACGCTACTCCAGAATGTTGATCTCTTCCTCTTTTCATTTCTGTTCTGATAGTTTGATGTTCACAAAACTGTGGTTAATTATTTATTTGTTTTCCCCTTTTCTCTGTTGCTTTTCAGTTTCCTGGTGCTAAGAGGAGGGTCAGGCACTAAAAAGCAGCTTAAAGGCTGCTTGTCAAAGTCTTGCAGGCCAAGTTGGCAGACAGGAATGGCATAAGGGTAGGAGGATAATTCAAGTATTTTAATTCTGTGAACCTAATGATCAGTGCTGTGTCATTGAATCATAAACTGCATGGAACATCCATCTGAGCAGAGACTTTATTTGTTCTCTGAAATGCTTTGCATGTTCTAAAGTGATAATGGCATTAATAGCAATAAAAAGGTATGTTAAGTTATGGAAATGGTCTCTTTAGAGCAGAGAATACACTGACTGTGGGAGAGAGAACACTGCTGCCAAGTGCTAACTTGGTATTGTATGTTCTTGTATTACTATCTATACTTTATGGCTTTGGGTGTATTTTTCTTGCTTATTTATTGCTACTTGAACATTTTTGTCCAGAATATGCCAGGAGACATCAGACAAATCGTATTTATTCATAACTTAGCAGAATCCTCACACTCACCTCTTATTTCTTGACACCATCCAAGCCTGTTGGAGCTGAATAGGCAGAAATTCTTGGTGACACAGAACAGATTCAAGTCACTTGTGTGTTAGAACTGGCTGTGAAGTGGCTCCAGACCCCCCTGAGCAGAGCAGACCTACCTGTGCTGCTGCCTCAGGGTTGTTGCCTGGCAGGAGAAGTCTGAGCACTGCCAGCAAATTCCTGATTCTGTTCTACCAACTTGCGTTTTTGGAGCTCTGAAGCGTTTTCTTTCTCTTTGCCCACTTTAAATGTGTGATGTTACAGTTTAAGGGTGGATATCAAACCTTTCTTTGTACTGAAAGATAAGCATATGAAGCTCTAGAATAACTTAGAACTGGAAGCCATACAGTTCTCCACTACCAGCAGTACCTTAACATTGTGCAAGGGAGATTTCTTCACTAATTCTTCATTCTACAGAAATTGTGAGGCATTTTCAAGATAGATACAAAAAAACCCAGCTTGCCAAAAAAAGCCCCATACTGAAATAGATATTTTTGAGTGCTTAGGAAAGGGAAAAAATTCAGTGAGAAATTACCACAAAGTCTCTGGAGTCAAATATATGATTCCTACTTCCCCTACTGCCCATCCAGGTCTTTCTTCCTATTAATTTCATTCTTTCATGCTCCTTCTAATTCCTTTTAATGACATTGTTTACCTGGCCCTGTGGCTTCTTAACAACTCAAAGCCACAGAAACTGCTGCTCTGCTGTTTTCCAGGCTTTAGCTGAAGCAGAGTGAAAGCTGATCCTCCTTGTAGAAGTGAGAGCACCATGAGTTTTTCAGCCTGTGTGGTTCCAAGTCACCGCTGTGGTGAGCACAGCACATGTTCCAGCTCCACTGGGCTGTGAATAAGGATATCCAAGGGGAAAAAAAAAAAAAAAAGTGGGATGTGAGCTTTAGCTCAGTGAAAATGCCTCAAATTTTCTGGAAGTGCAGAGTAAAAGAAGTGATACATATTTTATGTTTTAAGAAAGCCAGCATTGGTTCTCTTAATTTAAGTAATTTTTCATGTAGTTAAAATTTATCACAGAGAAAGCAAAGACTTCAGCTGGTAAAAATTAGTGTATTTGAACAGAAGAACGAATCTGCTCTGGCTTATTCCAGCTCAGGCTTTTGACTTCCTACAAATAATGGAATTGTGAGGTGGGGATGGAAGGAAGGAATTAGCCGAGCTGCAGCTTGGCAGAGCCCACTGTGGTGTTTTCAAGAATCCTGAATGCTCGAGCCCAGAACGGGCCAAAACACTCATTTACAACCAGGATTAACATCTTAATTCCTCTCTGGTTGTTACAAGGTCGCAAATCACCCCTGCTTTGCTCTCAGAGCTTGGTTGGTTTGCAGTTCCTGGAGGCAGCTCCGAGGGGTCACGTTGGGGCTCCGGGCCCAAACCTGTTTCCCATTCCCGGTGCCCGTGTGTGGTAGTTTGGTCTAGGCCTTCCTTGGTGACCAGTTTGTAACCAAGGAAAGGCCTAGATTTACCCAGTATTCCCTACGATTTTTACGTGAGCCAGGCTGTAAGAAGAAAGGAGGGAAGGCCTTCACTCTCTTTTCTTCTGGCAGCTTGGAGGTGCAGGTTTTCTTCTGTCGTGTTGGGGAGTGAGGCCTGGTAAGGCCTTGTCGACCTTGGGAGACGGAGGTTGCCGGCGATCGTTCCAGCGTGACTCTCGGTTGTTCCAAGGAAACTAGTAAGATAGTTTTTTTGCCAATTCTTTTAGTTGCTAGATATTGGGCTACTAATCAGGATACATATATATATATTTTATTTTGGTTTTGTTCCTTTTCCCTTCCCCCTTCCCTTTCCCTTGTGAAATTGTATATATTTCAATTGTATATAACTGTAACATAAGTGTAAATATATTTATATATATATTGCTTTAGCTGTCTCTCTCGTTTCGGTTTTTCTTGGTTGTTTTTCTCCCTCTTCTCCCTGAGGTTTGGGGTGGGGGGACGGGACTTCTTGTGGTAAGGTTTGGAGACCTGGGAGGGAACCAGCTTCAAACCATATCACCGTGGTGTGCTCAGTCACCCAAGTGACATGGGACACTTCCTGCTCCCCCATTGGGCAACCAAAGAATTTTAAGTATGAGATTAATTAGTACCACACTGTCTAATTATGCTAATGGAGCCACAGGTGCTTGACATGGGTAAAACCTGGACTTCTCCAGGGCGCAAACGTTTATTAAGGTTGTTTTGCCATGGACAGGACCCCTGTTGTGGTTGGCACCGTAGAAATACTGAAGAGACACAACCCCTGCTCCAAAGCATTTACGATGCCAGGGATTTGGAATCCCATTGTTAACAACCACAGGGCACCGTGCCCTAGGACTGTAACACAATGTTCACGAGGCACAACCAAAGATGTGCGGAGAGACACAGTGAAAATCCTGCCTCTGTGGGGAACACTCGACGTGCTTTGCACAAACCACCTTGGGAGGTGCTGGCATGGAGAGAGGTTGGGAAGGGGCAGGGAAAGGATGTTACCTTTTTAGTTTGCCTATGTTCTGTCTCTGAAACCAGTCAGTTTTACATCTGAGCTCTTTGCTTCCCACCCTCCTGTCCATCCAGGAAAATTACTAGCAGTGAACTTGGCATGATGCATCTTTTCAAGCCTGATGTGATATAAACTGTGACTCCTGCTCGTGTGTATTTGTCTGTGAGCAAGTCAGATTGGGTTATCTTTGAGTTTCCATAAGAACTTCCAATTTATTGCTCTTTTCCCCAGTTATCATTCACAGTTTTCTATATATTTAGGAGTCATTGTGACAAATACACTGATTTTTTGTGTTGAGTAGACATGGGGATCTCAGGTTTTAGTTGCCTTGGAGAAGCTGCATGGATAAATCACATCCCCACCTCTCTATTTCCTACAAGTCTGATACATCCAGTTGCAGCTTGCACTAAGTGGTACAACCTCAATTTTCTCCTCCCTGAAACAGAAGCAAACAACCCCCAAATAGAAAAGAAAAAGGGAATTTCAGAAAGATTTCATCTTGGATGGTTTTGATTAACAGAGAGACTTAGAGGAGTGTGTGTGGAAAGACTCACTTCTGGTCATCACAATCTTCTGTAGCAAAGAAACAGAAGCCCTGCTTGTTTAATTTTCAGAAGGTTCTTGGCCTTTGTATTATTCACAGAGAGATAAATAATTTCTTTTTTTTACTCCATGGTTCTGAAAAATGCTCTGAATGTCTTCCAGAGCTGTGTTCTAGGGACCAGAAAAGTGAGGATTGAGACTCTTGAGAGTAACCTGTAGTTGGGAGACTCAAAAGCATCCTTTGAGAAATGTAGGTGCTCTGCTTCATTTAATTAAATGCAGTCCTTAAAGTGAGGGAATTGCCTCTGTGAAGTATCATTTATCTGTCATGGTTTTGTAAAGAAAAGAGACAATTTAAAGGTATGCTAATCTTCCCCATTATTCTGAAGCTAAGCTTTCAGTAAGAAAAACTGCCCTTCAGAGGCAAGTGTCATAGTTAACACCTCTTTATAAAAGATAAATGATAATGGAAGAGGAAAACAATTACCATAGTACTTTCAGCCACCAGGAAAGCCCTTGTGGATGAGGCAGAGGTTCTTAGTGGAAGATCATAACAGACAATGCATCATAAAACAAACAACCAAGAATGAGGAAAAGCTGAATTTAACAGAAAATTATTTCCTTTTATTTTCATTTCGCTTGACTTATTTTCCTGTGGCAATCAAAATTGATGTCTCTGGCAGAATTAGCATGTTTGTGACTATCTTTTGCTGTCGTAAATGTGCTTTTAAAAAGAGATTTAAGGGCCCACCAGAGCTCTGAATCACCCTGTGGACAATCTTTTCTCTTGCACTATTGACTCTTAGGCAGAGAAACTTTCCCTGGTCCAGGCTGGTTCGATGCCTCTATTGTGTCCTGCTGTGCAATCTCTGAGCTGAAATTTTCAAGAGACCCAGTGGGGATTCCACATTTTTGGCAAGGATTGGCCATAAAAATACCTTAGACCCATTTGATGTTTCCATCCTTTCTGTGTTTAGTTCTCTCTTATCTCAGCACGAGCTGGCAATGGCAGGGGTCAGTCAGAAGACCCAGATCCAACAAAGTGCTCTGGCACGTGGTTGCATTTAAACAGAGAATAGGAGTGGCTTCAAATCCTATGAATTGGGAAAAGGGATGATGTTGGTCAAAGCAATGTATCCCAGAGCCTTGGATATGGATGGTGGGTCTGCCACAGCATCCCCATGTGACCCTGCAGAACACTGGACCTTGCTGTGCATGCCTGGTAATCAATATTTTCTTTGTATCTTAGTGTTTGAGGGATTCAAAAGCAAGTGTGAGCTTTATCAAATTAAATGTTTCAAATTGCAATAAAGCACACAGTTGCTGGGAAGTGTCTGCAGACAGTAAGTGTTGGCAGCCCAGAAACCCCCACCTTGTACCCTGGGCTGATCCCCAGCGTGGGCAACAGGGAGGGGGGGATTCTGCCCCTCTGCCCCTCAGGTGAGACCCCCCTGCAGAGCTGCTCCAGCCCTGGGGAACAGCACAGCAAGGACATGGAGCTGCTGGAGAGAGTCCAGAGGAGGCACCAAGATGATCAGAGGGCTGGAGCAGCTCTGCTGGGAGGAAAGGCTGGGAGAGGTGGGATTGTTCAGCCTGGAGAAGTCTTTGGGGTGACCCTAATTGTGGCCTTCCAGGACATGAAGGGAACCTGCAAGAAAGATGGAGAGAAACTATTTCCAAGGGCCTGGAGTGACAGGACAAGGGAGAATGGCTTCAAACTGACACAGGGCAGGGTTAGATGGGATATTGGGAAGAAATCTTTCCCTGTGAGGATGGTGAGGCCCTGGCACAGGTTTCCCAGAGAAACTGTGGCTGCCCCATCCCTTGATTTGCTCAAGGCTGGGTTGGACAGGGTTTGGAGCAACCTGGGCTAGTGGGAGGTATCCCTGCTCATGGCGCTGGTGTTGAAACAAGATGGTCTTTAATTTCCCTTCCAACCCAGGCCATTCTATGATTCTTCAACCCCTCCAGTTTTCTGGACAGATTAGTGATGTGTGGAAGTTGGTTTCTATGGTAAAATACAGACCTGTAGAGGCTGTGGCACAGGCAGAGCTGGCAATCCCTCACTGAGAGTGCTGGAAGTGGTGGGATGTTGAGCTGCCTCTGGAGATCTTGCCCAGCAAAGTTCATCTGGGGGCAAGCCAGGTGTGCTCTTGGGAAAACTGTGGACCATGTTTGCTTGGATGCACCCACCTGCTTAAGTCTCTGCCAGATGTGGAATGTTGTCCCCAGAGAAACAGTCTGGAGGGAATCTCAGCACTCTCAGGGTACAGTCCAGCTGCTGGTCTCTGCCCACCAACCAGAGCCATGGCTGGGATCTTTCCCCCTCCTTAAGCTCCTGCAGAACTCCTGCCTTTGCTTTGTGCCAGCCGAGAGGTACAATACAAATAATGTAACAGATTATGGAAATGTGTAAACACTTGTGATTTCCCCTGAGATTTTGCTCAGTGCAGTTCGATGGAGTGACTGAAATGAAGGAATATTGCTCAGTACCCTTAAGCATGTGAGATCTGACCACTAATACATTACCAAGATAATACTTTCTTATCTCATACGTATGCTGGGAAGATTGATTAGTCTTTGCCTGTAAAATGCCGGGAAACTGGGAAATGTTATTTGCCATAAATGCTAAGTACAGCTCTTACTGTGGCATCTGTGACTCAGTTCCTTGGTTTTAAATAAATAAAAACCTATGTCATTAACAACAACAACAAAATTAATGCATAAGGGCTTAGTCAACTGCAGATCTGTAGCTGACAAATTTGACTTGATAAAGCTCAAGCAATTAAAAGCATGAGCTGGAATCCTTGGACCCTCAAACTTCTGAATAGGTCTGAGACCTGGAACTCTGCAATGCTGAGGACTTTTAGCTTTCCATCTCACTGTATGTTTTTCCTCCCATTTCTTTGCAGCCAGGATTAGTATCATGGCTTTCATCTGGCTGCTTATCTAAACATAAGGATATCCCAAATATGTGAACATTAAGGGTTTCTAAGGATCCCAAAGCAATAAGCAGTAGAAGTCTGTATGTCATCTCATGTACAGAGCTTAAATTTGGAGCAGTTGTGTTGCACCCCTTCCCAGCATCAGTAGCCTGGGGGGGGGGAATGGGATGGGCTGGGAAGGTAGATGACTTTATTTGATTCATGAAGCTTTGGTGAACACTGAGAGAAATGCCCCCAGGAGTGTTTCTTAGGTGGGGAAAGCTGGTGAAAAACCTCTCCATGGAACTTCTCCCTCTATCTAAGCTGAGATTTGCAGAGAAGGAAAAATCTAGGTGGTTAAATTTCAGTGCAGATCCCGAATGTCTTATTCTCTGAGATACTGAGCAGCTGGAAAGGACTTTAATCCCCGTGTTCATTCTGAAACGTGCACGTACCACCAACCACTTACTGCTTTCTGTTGGCTTCGTGGAGTTTTGCACTTCTTTGTGTCCTTTACTACCACATCAAACTGTTAAGATCTAGTGGATTGTTTTTCCATTTTATTTCCACAAATGAATCGACAGATTCTACACACTCCCTCACGAGGAGATAAGCCCAGCATCTTAATGTGCTATTGATCTGAGCCCTCTGGAATTTGAATTTGCTTGACTTTGTAAAGTTTGCATAGGTAGGATATCTGAACATCAGATGCCTGTCAAGCTGGCAACTGGCCTGTTTGATCTGGCTAACTCATAATTAATTGAGCTGTTAATGTGAGTATTTGATAAGAACACCTGGGGGTGTTTGGCACAAAAGTTGCTGCCGATGTGGAGCTTGACAGATGGATGCTCTCCAAATTTAAATCAGGTAGGTCTTAAACAATGATTTATAGCTGGGGAGAGTGGAATGTAAAGTGATGTGATATTTTCCAAGTGAAGCAGTCTGCTCTTTCTTGAAATCAGGATACAGGATGGAAATGATCTGTCTGTTCACAGCCTTCATTTTGGCTGGAACTGGCCTTTCTATTGTGCTTTTAGTGCTGAGTCTCCCTAAGCACTTTGCCATGACAAGCCACAAAATAGTTCAGATTATGGAGGCAACAGAGCAGTAATGATGCATGTGGCACCTCAGCACTGATTTAGGGGTACACTTGGACCCCCCAGGACAACTGATGGCAAGCCCACAAGGATTTCATCTCCAGGGGTAGAAAGCGGGAATATGAAGAGTTCTTATTCTCCCCGAGTTGCATCCACAGGGATCATCCCTCAGGCACTGTTAGGATTTCTGTAGCAGCTCTAGAAATGTGTCTTGCAGCACACTGGCATGTTAACAGGGAAGTGAGCAGCACCTCTTCTCTACAGCATAACAAGTGGGACTGGAGAAAAAGCATCAGTTTTCATTTAAGGAGCATGGATGGCTGGTGAAACTAAAGCATGCAGGGCTGGAAATGCATGGCATGGTGTGTTTGGTTGCCTCCTTATTGTCTGCCAATGAAGCAACTTTCCATCTTCAAATGCTGATTTGGTTATTGGTGAGAACAGCCAGCACAGGAGTGGGCCCAAACAGTGCTGTGTTATCACAAAGTTCCTTCTTCCTTCAAAGTCTGGACTTGCTGTTGATTCCTCATCAGCCTGGGCAGGTCTGGCCTAATATGGCAAAAGTCAGAGCTGACTCTGGCCCTTGAACCTGAGCTTGTACTTAATGAAAAGAGAGAGCTGACAAGCTCCACATAGACAGTCTTACTCTGTGGGTGGAGGGGAATATACACCAAGAACTTATTATCTTTATATTACATCATTCCCAAACATTTTTAACCTCAGTTGTACTAAGATTGTACACAGAGCTGATTGAAACACCTGTTTTAACACATTCTTGGCTTGTTTTGCTCCTCAGACTGGAAAATTCCTCTGGGGAATGAGTGCCTTGCTTGAGGAGGAGGGTGTAGGGAGCAGGGGTTGTGCAATGCACAGGGAGCACTGCATTCCTTTCTGCACAGGACGTTATATATAACATCACAGCTCCATGGCAAAGCTCACTGGAGGCCAGCCTTGAGGACAGAGGCTCTACTGTTTGCTTTCTGATCAAACTCATCAGATGCTGAGCCACCAGAAACGTTCATTTACTCAGTAAACGTCCTCCCTTTGTGGCTGATTGCAGCTGAAGTTAAGCCAGTGCCTGCCCATGCAGTTTTGGACTTTGTGCTGCTGCTGTTCAGAGAGGATCTGAACTAACCACTGAGCCATTGTGAGGCACATGTGAAAGTTGAGTTTCTCTGCCAATCTCTTCTCAATTGCTTTTGTTCATCCTGCCCATATCAGCAAATCAAAGGCAGCAAATTCCACTAGAAAGAGTATTCTTATTTCACAGGAGGTTCTGTTCAGTGTACTCGTCATCAGAGGCACTGCTGTACACCAAGTGACATCAAAAGGGATTGGGGCTTTTGTACTGAATTGGGTTGTATTCAAGTCAAGGCATTTTTAAAATTCATTTCTGTTGCTAAAAGACTGACTCCCTCTTAAGAAAAACACTGCCTCGATAGAAGATGAAATACAGAATAACTAGGCTGGGTGTGAGGGGGGACATCTCAGTGTTTCTGGTCCAGCCCTCCCGCTCACAGCAGGGCTAAGCTTGGAGTTAGGTGGGATTGCTTAGGGCTTTGTACAGTTGGGGTTTAGTTAACTTTAAGGATGGAGGTTGAGGTCTCCCTGGGCAAATTTGTTCCAGTATTTCCCCTTTTCTAGCTGGAGTTTCTCTTGCTGTAACCCGTGTGTTTCCTCTTGCTCTTTGTGCATCTCTAAGAAGAGCTTGACTCCATTTCTCATTTAGCCCCATTTTGGTGCTTGAAGGCTGACAAGATGTGCCTTTAACCCCCAGGCAGGGCAAACTGAGCCCTCCCCACTGCTCTTTGTGCTTCACCTGCTCCGATGTGTGGTCTGTTACCATCCTGGTCCTTCTCCTCTGAGCTTGGTCCAGCTCAGCCTCAATTTACTGACCTCTGTAGTTATGTCTGAGACACATTTCTAGGTTGATATAACTTAAGGCTCTCATTCTTTCATTTTGCTAATGCTCAGCTCTACTCAGGTTATTTGAAACCAGCTGTTGCTGGGAGTAGAAATTCAGAAAAGAGTCGAGTATAGAGGAAAATGTACTCAAACTGTTTGTTCTCCTAACTCAGTGCAGGCAGCCCAGGGAGGTGGGTATGAGCTTGCAGAAATACTCTGGGGTTTTGCACGTCTCCAAACACATACACTGTTCCAGCTTGCTTGTCAAATTCTTATGTTCAATATCCCAAATATCTCTTAATCTGATCAGATCTAGTCTGTAATGTTGACACTCTTATTTCCTCAGGCCCAAACGAGGTCAGTAGCCGTGTATCCTTCTCGGAGACAATCGGGAAATAATTAAAATCTGGAAATCATCATTCAGGCAAGGATGGAAAATATTTTCAATTTCCTAAGTAACTGTGACAGTTTTCACATGAGTGCTCTCTTTCTTCTGAAACCCCTCGCTTTTCTCTTTGGCCTCTCAGTTTTCTTTGTTTCCCCACAAAAAAACTATATCCTGGTGGGAAGCAGAGGCAGGACTGGGGGGAGCATATCAGTGAGGCAGGAAGGCAGCCACCTTCTGCCCTGGACATGCTTATCTGTTTTCACCTTCTTGCTTCCTGTAATATCAGTGCTGCAGAATCCTGAAGCTTTTCTCATCATTCCTTATCCACCTCCCACCTTTAGGACAGGGTGGGTTTTGCACTAAGCTGCTCTCAAGGGCTGGAGTCCAGAGGCTGAGTTTAACAGCAGACCAAGGGCTTGCACCGGGGCGTAAATGTGGCAACATCCCAAATTCAGGTGTGCTCTGCCACCTGAGGGGCTCAGCCTGGTCAGTCCCAGACTACCAGTGACCCACATTCCCATCAGATAACCTGGCACAGGAGACCTGTGTGCAGCAATCAGCCTTGCTGGGGTCTCTGCGTGGCAGCCCCACCACAAGACCCACAGCCACGAGGATCCCACTGGAATCCCAGCATACAAACCCCTCAGACTCGATTTAGGGACCTGAACCAAATTTCTATATGTATAACCTTTATTTCTGGCTCTGCTTGTGAAGGGTGGTAGAAGGTGCTGTTATTTTTGGAAGTGACTTGGGCTGTGCAGTTCTCTGGTAGGACTGAAATCCAGATGTCCCTTATTTCAGCTGGAGGCATTTCCATAGAAAAGCTTCTTTAACTTGTCACTGTATTGTAAATTTATTTTAGGGGGTTTAATATTGAAGTCTGTCCAGTATTGGAGTATTGGCAAGAGTGAAATCACATGAATGTGAAATGGAGGAATTTAAACAGTCAAAGGGCACTAAATGAATTTGCTTTCATTCTTCCACTGAAGGAGCTGTTCTCTGTGTTTCTCCCCAGCATTTTGTGCCACACATACATTATAACTTCAGACTCAAGCTACTTAATGCATTCAGGCACTATTTCTAGTTCCTCCTTTTCTTCAGCCTGCAGTGTCTTGCTTGGCTAAAAATCAATTTGTTATTACATGAATTGCTGCAGGACATAAAGCTGTCTATATAACTAGCCCAACTAATTAATACTTTTGCACTCTACTTTAATCAAGCATAATAGCCAGGCTGTTAAATATGGCCACTCATCAGTATTTTCCAACAGAGCTTATTTTTTGTGATTAAATTATTGTCGCAATCTATCCTTGTGCCGTTTCACTCCCTTCGTATTGAAATGAAATGTTCTCAGGGAGAGAGACAGGGAAGGGAGAACAGTGAGGAGATGGAGGGGAGTCTGCATAAATCTCCTTAATGAACAAATTAGTCCTCAGTGAATGTGCAGCCCAACAGGTGACCCCGAACATGTGTGTGAGGATTTTGGTTCCGTTTGACTGTCAGTCTCATACAGAAGATCACCAGAGCTATGTCATGGGGTTTTAAGCGTGGTTTGTTCCTTGCAGGACAGATGGAGATACCTGGGCTCTCCATATTCCGTAGGTGACTCTGTTTTCATAGACTCATGGAATAGTTTTGGTTGGGACTTTAAAGTTCATCTCAGTTCACCTTGTTCCACCCCCTGCCATGGGCAGGGACACTTTCCACTAGCCCAGGTTGCTCCAAGCCCTGTCCAACCTGGCCTTGGACACTTCCAGGGATGGGGCAGCCACAGCTTCTCTGGGCAGCCTTCTCCAGTGCCACCTCTTCCAGCTTTCTGGATGTGCTAAACCCATAGGTATGTGTGTATGTGCAGAAAACCAGGGCTGCAGAGAGCCTTGGTAGCCTTTGAGCCTGACAAATCAACCACTGTTTTAACTCAAGGACTATCTGGAGTTCTTAAAAATATAAAGTCTATTTTGATCAGCTTTGCCCTAGTTGTTTATTGCTTAAGTCAAGCAAATATTAGGCTGAACTGTAAATATTTATGTATTGCTATTTATTTGCATGCAGATGTGCACGTACAAGAGGTTCTTTACGATAGCTTTTACCTACAGTTTCCAACACTCTTGAGACATTGACGAAGTTTGGACTTGGAGGATTTCTGTTTTGGTAGGCTTTGGTTTCTTATCTTCTTACTTTTTCAGTTCTCTGTCTCTATTTCTGCCATATTAGGAGTAGAGAGAGATGGAAGAGATGCACTATTTAAAAAAAAATAAAGGAGAAAGGAAGGAAGGAGAAGGAATCTATGCCCAACTTAGTAACTGCCTAGGAAAGAAAACCCCAGTTCAACCAAAATCCCCAGTGTGTCCAATGTCTCAATTCTCCTTTCGGAAACAAAAAGCAGTTTTGACTTTGAGGAAATTTGGCCTTGGTGCATTGAAACCCTGAATGAAAAAAAAATTGCCGTGAAGCATCATGTTTTTTGTCTGAAAGACCCTGTTCTGGGCTGAAAAATAACGGAATGGGGGAAGATTCACCTGCTGCAGCCTTTGGTGCACGGAGGTTCCCTGTCTGTGCATCGATCCCGGGTGCTCTGGGTCAGTGGCTGTTGCTCCTCACACCTTCCCCAACCACAGATCTCGCCTTAATTAAAAAAAAGCGGCCTTTTAACTTTCTCAAACGCGGCCTGAGGGGTGTATATTTTTTTTTTTCCCTCTCCCCTCTCCCAGCAAAGATTGCATAAGGATTGCTAGCACGTGGATGCAGTGCGTGGTGTGCGGCAGCCAAATAATCCTGGATTTAAGAGTCCCTCAGCTCTCATTCACACGCCAGACCGTAACCGCTCTGATTTTCCCCTTTCAGCAGCTGCAATACCCAGGCACAATGGGGTGACTTAAGGTTAAGGATGTCGTTTCAGCTCTGGCTTGGAATGTCCTAGCTCGGATGGCCCCGAGCCAAATCCTTAACATTATTTTAATGTCGTTTTTCTTCTTCGTTTTTATGTTTGCATACGTTTAAAAACAGAGCAGGGGTTACTTATGTCACAGCTGTGCATACTTTCTAAGGCCAATGGATAAATACAGGCTTTATGCTCCAAGAGGAAATTTTTTGTAGGGCCCAAAATACAAGTTGGTCAGGAGTCTGGTTGGTGGATGAGATTGGCAGCTCGATTTTGATGGGATTGGGCTGATTTATCTCTGCCAAGGATCTGGCCCTCTGTTCCTCTCTGAGCTCAGAACTTTTTTTTCTGGCTATTTGACATATATTTTTGTTTGTATAGAATTATCTATCTCTTCCCACCCATTTCCTACTTCCTGTCTCTTCAAATTTAGGGTTGAATTTTGCACAGACTGTATCTACTTATCTGACTTTCTTTCCTAAAGGAAAATATTTATTTATTATTAAGCCAAACAAGTGCTGTGTGTTCTGACTTGGTACCCAAGTGGCTGAAATCTCAGCTGAGTGAAGCTTTTCAATTTGTTTACTGGAGTGTTCCCCAGAAACTTGTCTAATTTGTCTTTTTCTGATCAGGATTAATGATGTGCTAAAAGGTGTTTTAGTCTATTTTTCTGGAATTGAAGCACTGAGCCAATATCTATAGTATGAAGTGTCAAAGTATGAAAATGCTTTAGGAGAACCTTTGAAACAAATTGCTTTGCCAAGTACCAGAGGAAAATATTGGTTTGTTTTCTTTGGGTTTGTTGGTTTGGTGTTTGGGTTTTTTTCCTTGTTTTCTTTGTTAAAGAATGGGGATTTTTAGTATGAATGTCTATTTTTTTCTTAGTTTTCTTGTTTTTATCCTGGGTAAAAGTTTCAACTTCTTGTTTTTTCTAAAATCAGAAACACTTTGAAAACCTGGAAGCCATTTTTTCTACCAAGGCACTCTGGGATTTTAGCAGAGGAAGGTCACGAGAACCTAAAAAAACTTCACTTCCAGTTATATACACTAAGTTGCAATGGCAAAAATAAATGATAATGAGGACAGTTGAAACTCTGTGTGCCTGGACCAAAATTCGAAAGGATCAGTGGAAGGTTTTCCACTGACCTTAATAAGCCTCAGGTCAAGCTTTAGATTGTAAGATGAAATTCATTTCTTTGGCATCCCTGAAGCCATCTCAGAAGCTTAGGGGCTCAGCAACAGCACATTTCCTTGCTATTTTCCTACTCTGGTTTGCTGCGGATCCCTCTGGAGCAGGAGAGGGTTTGAACGTGCTGCTCGTTTACAGATGCACAGCGCGATTCCAGCCCGGAGCTCCTCCGTGTGGTTCCTCTCCTGCGGGGCCGGGGGGAGATGAAACATTCATGGCTCTGTGGCCCCCCCCGAGCACAGTTTGCTGCAGAAGTGGGTTTTTTCCCCCCGCAGTCACGCCATCCCTGCCGTGCCCAGACTGCTCAGGTGAGCACTAATGCTCAGCCCCGGGACATAATTGCAGCGTTTATGGTCAATGTAACTCTGATTTGCCTCTCCTGGCAGATGGATTTCAAAGGCGTCCTCCTTCGTGTTGCTGCATTCCCGGGGGTGGGGGGGAAGAAATGTTGCATGCTCAGTTCTTTGGAAATCTGTGTTATTAAAAATACATATTCTGTGTCTCTGAAAGTAAGAAAGGCAGGAAGAGAGCACAAAGCAGCGAGAGGGAGAAAAGTCCTATTCGGAGCACCGAGAGGGAGAAAAGTCCTATTCGGAGCACCGGGAGGGTTTGTTCCTTTTGGATGTTTTGTTCCCGATGAATTCTCCCTGAGCCCAGGGATGCAGAGCCCAGGGAAGCTGCAGTTTTGGGGGCTGGTAATGCCAAACCTCCTATTTTCTCAGGAGAAGGGGGAAAAGCTTTGAGGGGCTTTGTTGGAGAGAGCCAGACAGACATTCTGTATCCTGTCAGGCCACGTGCCTTTGCTCTTTGGGGTTTTACCCTCCCCGCTGCCTGAGCTGCTGCATCTGCTCACATGTGAGGGGCTGAAGCATCCCCGGGCTCAGGGGCAGCAGGAGCCAGGCAGCCTTGCCCTGGCTGGTTAAACCCAGTCTGGTTTCACAGCTCTGGAGGGTGTTGTCAGTTAGAACATTCCCATTGCCTCCTGTTTTGCTGAGCAATTGTCCTGTGGAAGGGCCAGGGCCGTGGGGCTGGGTGTGCTGCTGATCCAGCAAGAGCACTTGGCTCCTGCCAGCCTGTGTCTCCAGAGCTGCTGGGACTCTCTGAGCTGACTGGCAGTTCTCACAGGAGCTTTATTTCTCCACATGCTTTAGTAAAACGCACCAAAACTTGCATTTTGAGTGCCAAGCTGTGTGCTGAGAGCTGCTCTGTTTACATGTGTGATGTGAAATTCCACAGTGGGGGTCCCTAACCTGAGGCTCCTGCTCTCTCTGGCAGGCAGACTGGAATATCACTGCTTTTTAATGGATATATTGGTCACAGATGTGGCTCCTGTCCAGCACCCAGTACCTTCAGAGGAGGGGACACCCAGTTGATCAGAGGAATGGAGCATCTTTCCTATGAGGAAAAGCTGAGACAATTGGGATTGTTCAGCCTGGAGAAGAGAAAGCTTTGGGGTGACCTAATTGTGGCCTTCCACTGCCTGAAAGGACCCCACAAGAAAGATGCAGAGGGACTATTTACAAGGAGCTGGAGTGACAGGACAGGAGGGATTGGTTTCATGATGGCAGAGTAGGTTTAGATGAGAGATTAGGAGGAAATCCTTGGCTGTGAGGGTGGGGAGGCCCTGGCACAGGTTGCCCAGAGAAGCTGTGGCTGCCTCATCCATGGAAGTGTCCAAAGGCAGGTTGGACAGGGCTTGGAGTGACCTGATCTAGTCTAGTGGAAGGTGTCCCTGCCCATGGCAGGGGGTGGGACTGGGTGATCTTCAAGTTCCCTTCCAGCCCAGGCCGTCCTACGGGTCTGTCTTGTGTAAAGCTTTCAGTGTCTTGACCCACCAAGTGACTTCAGAGGTGTGTGAGAGCTGGATGTAGAGTTTTGTCTTTTCTACACATACCTGCACATTCACACCTGTCCTTGGAGGTCAGTTCTTATCTCTTGTGCACCCACTTGTGCACCCACTTCAGCAGCTCTCAGCAGTAATCCCAGCTGCTGTGTGGATCTTGTATCACACCTGCCACAAAACCCAAGGAGGAGTCAAAGCAGGTAAAAGCAAAACAACCCAAAATGAGCATCACGAAACCTTTACAAAGGTTTGCCCCTTGACTTCAAGGAATTGAAGCTGCAGTTCTTCCCAATGAAAACATTCGACACTGTCAGCAGTTTTTCCCACAAAATGAAATGTTTGTGTTTGGAAAAGCGTTTTAGAATCACTGAGCTTGGAAAAGACCTTTAAGATCATCAA
Source organism: Lepidothrix coronata (assembly GCF_001604755.1). Classification (NCBI taxonomy): domain Eukaryota; kingdom Metazoa; phylum Chordata; class Aves; order Passeriformes; family Pipridae; genus Lepidothrix; species Lepidothrix coronata. The sequence continues at coordinate 970,191 of NW_016690340.1, read as the reverse complement.
GTCCAACCATCAGCCCAGCACCACTACTCAAAAAAACCCTGTTTAATCTGAAAAATAATTTCAGCAATCTCTGGTATGATACAAACTTCACTCTGCAATAACCTGGAGTAACCTGAATATCCTGGGAGCTAAGAATTCTTATTATTTGTTTCCCTGAGAATGCTCCATGTTTGTTGAAAAATAAACAGCAGTCTGTTATACCAATGCAGACAACAATCTTTGTCCAACCCTGCAGCAGGGGTGGGTTTGAATCCTGAAAGATTGGTGCACTGTTGGTTTTTATCTGTTTCAGAGCCTTGCTCTTTAGTCTGAATAAACAAAGCCACCGGTGATGTGAGAATCAAACAGAAAAGCCATCAGTGATATGAGAATTTTGCTTGTGAATAGTGGGATCCAGGACCAAAATCTGTGTCATTGCATCCCACTTTAGGAGGGGACTTGAGCTGTTCGAACTGACTGGCTTTTTCCGCACCATATGGTTTGTGGGGGTGGGAAAAAGTAAGTTACAGACATTGTCTGGTGAAATTATTGCTTCTCTTAGGCAAAAGAAATTAATCCTAATTTACTGAATTCCACAGCAGTTCTCTTGCTGAAACAGCCACACTTGTGAGGGGCACAGTTTGAGCCGTTGGTAGAAATTGAAACTGCGTCCAAAAGCTCGAGGCTGTAACTGCGAAGGAAAAACTAAAAACATGAATTACTTGGCTTAGACTAAAATCCTTTAGCAGAGAACAGTTATGGAGTTGCATTTGCCGTGGGACAGACAAGTCCCACTCAGGTAGCTCCTGGAGCAAAGGGGTTTGTGGTAGGAACAGTCAGGAACCAGGAATAAATCCTGTCCTCAAGTGAACTAAAAAGCACCGTCCCAAATCAATCTCCAGCGTCACTTTTAACTCGAGGAAGCAGGACCCAAGGACAGGCTGCAGATACTTCAAACAGGGCAATTTCAAATGTAAATTGTTTTAGTTGCAGTTCTTCGAGGCTGCTGAACTGTATCACGAATTAAGTCCAAGCCTGAACAAATGCTGGGAAAGAATAATATGAATATTTCTAAACATGAAGTAGTGTCATTATTCTCCTAAACAGTAGCAAACAAAAAGTATAATTACTGTGGCAATAAGTTTTTTTTTTTTTTCTCAAATTCTTTTTTAGTAGTGGTGAAAAGTGCCAATCATCTGCTAAACTAGACAAGTCATTTTCACAGAATCTGGTCAGATTTATGGCTATGGAGGGATTATTTGACTTGATGATTGAATAAATAACACCAGCAGACTTGCTGTCATTGTAGTCCTGATCAAAACCTCAGCATTTTCCAAGAAGGGAGGCAGATGGACTCGCCCAGAGCTCCATCCATTTGCATCAGTGATGGAAATGTATCAGAGTCAGAAGTTCAGTGGATAGAGAAATAATTCACTTCTTTTTTTAACCAACAATAAAGTCATTCAGCTGAAGTGGAGACAAGTCATATCTGATATCATATTTTTATATCCTTTTTGCGTATTATAATTTATTTTTTTACAGATTGGTATTGCTCAGAGAAATATGATGCATTCTTCTGAAATTAAATTTGAATCTGTATCAAGGCAACTTAATCCCACTTGGAGCTGGTGGATAAAGGAGCAAACACAACCCTCCATAATTCCCTTGCTCGTAGTTGGCTTTTCCTCATGCACAACAATTTGAAACAAAATCACTTTCTCTAATGAGAGACTATAAATTACTCCTTTAATGAGACATTTGAAGAGTTAAATTCCCATGTTTCTCTTATCTGTAAGCCCTGGTACCTCAAGGGATAGGGAAAGATCCATCGTGCTGAGTTTCTGTGTTAAAATATCTCTCAGTATTAAGATGATTATTACAATATCATTAAGTCCCAGATGGGAATCTGGCCTTTGGTATGCTGAGTATTGTTTTCATCTAGCGTTGAGAGTCTTAAAATGCTTAGAATTGAAACAAAAATTGGGAGGGGAACTTGGAACTGCCCAAAACCAGAGAGCAATGTGGTGACATAGTTTCTCACAGTTCCTCCTACGCTGTTCCTGCAAGTGCACTGCTTTGTGTTGCAGTAAGTTATTTTTCATATAGATATTGACATCTGCATTCTCTCTTGGAAAAAAAAAAACACAACAGCAACCAGCAAAAAAAAAAAAAAAAAAAAAAAACAACACTTGGAAAGGATTACTTATTTTCTTACATAACTAGCAGGTTGTAATGTGGTAGAAAGAAGAAAAGATCAAAATCCCAAAAGTCACAGAATCATGGAATGGTTTGGGTTGGAAGGGAACTGAAAGGTCATGGAATTCAAACCCCTGCCATGGGCAGGGACACCTTTCACTAGCCCAGGTTGCTTCAACCTGGCCTTGGACACTTCCAGGGATGGGGCAGCCACAGCTTCTCGGGGCAACCTGTGCCAGGGCCTCCCCACCCTCACAGGGAAAGATTTCTTCCCAGTATCCCATCTAATACTACTCTGTGTGGAGCCATTGCCCCTTGTCCTGCCATTGTCCTGTCACTCCAGGCCCTCAGACAGGTCTTGGCCAGGGCAAACCCAGAGTTTGTGGGTGCTGGAATGTTACTGTGCTGTGGTGAGGACATGGACAGCATTTGTCTACAACATCTTTGTGAGATCCTTGAAGAGGGGCCACACGACACTTGGGGCCAGAGAGGCATCTGTAAGGAACCACTGTTTGTGCACAGTTATGTATTTCTATATGTGTTTGTATACAAAATATATCAATACACTCCATGTATTGATCCTGTAGATGCTCTGCTGGCTGAGCCCAGTGTGTTCTCTGCAATGCAATGAGGCTTTGGGTGTGATGACTGGGTTATTCTTCTTAAGAAAGGCATTTTGTTTCGTTTATTCTCCGTAAACTGTCCAGTCACTGCTCTGACAGCAAGACAATTTAAGGTATCAGCATATTTATAAACCAGTGTTTGTTCTGTGTATCACTTGTGGTTAGAGTCAAATTTAACACCAGTCCTTTGCCTCTGCCAAGACCAGCCCAAGGCAGAGCTGTCTCAGCAGACATTAAGTATGTGTCTTCTTTTCAGGAGATGTGTTCTTTGTGAGGTGGACTTTCATTTATTATGTATTTATACAGCACTTAGCATCATGAAAATCCTGATCAGATTGATTTCTAGGACTGGGCTGAAAGAAGTGTTATGCAATAACAGTCATTGTCCCTTGTTGCCTTTCAGACACTTCAGAATTTAAGCAGACTACATTCTTAAAAGAGGACTAATTAAATAGAGTTGTTCTGCACAGAGAACCAGTGTTTCTCAAATGCTTTCAAAACCGTAAAACAATCTGTGAGTAGCCAACAAAAAAATATGTTAACAATGGCCAAATCAAACAGTGATTCAGAATTAGAATTAAAAGTCATAAAAACCATGTATGCTTTAATCACAGAGCTCTGGTATGAATATTAATAGCAGCTGAGAGCTGTGAAATAACTGGTTTAGCTTAATTTTAAGCAGTAATTAAACATTTATTAGAACTTAACTCTATAAATACTTTATAGATAAAAAGCTGTAATAAGGGCTAAGCTGGATCAAAGTGGGGGCTATTAGTGCCAGTTCTTTTGAGTTAGATGTATCACCAGTAGGACTCAGATTGGTGTGAAAATATGATTTAGGAAACCATATTTGCAATATCTCAAAAAGTGCTCTATCTTGCAGTCAGGTCCTTGCAATGCCAGACTTTCAGATATTTGGGAGAAGGTTAAATTTTCAGACTATTGCTGCACTTACCTGAATGATTTCTGCACTCAGGTTATATCAGGACATTTTCTTTCTGCCCTAACCCAGCTCTCAAGAAATTACTTGTGGCCAAGATCTGGTGCAAGAGATAAATGATGGCTGCTCAGAATGGATGGTTTAATGGCTAATTTGCTCCTCACCTTCAAATCCATGAAAAATCCCAAAGAAATGCCAAAAAATGTGAGCCAAACATTGTCTAGTCTTGTTTAGGTTTATGAATCTACTGAAAGCAGAATTTTAACTGGTTTTACAGATACTGGTTGTTTTTTAATCTGCAGAAAAATAGGCCTAAGCACTTCTACTGTGCCAAGTATAAATCATCATCTCTTTCTACTTCTGTTTATTGTTATGTTAAATAGTTTTGCTTGATTTTATATTGTAACATTGATAAATCAGAAATAGGGACAGCAGCTTGGGGAATAGATGGAAATGACCTGCGAAGTTAAATAAAATTAAAGAGTGGAGAGATTTTAAGTGACTGGTAGAAAATACTGGCAGGGGGGCTGGTAGCCCTTCTCTGATTGCAGCAGCAAAGGCCCTTTTCTGGCAATTGAACTCATCCAGGATAATGGTCAGATAAAATGACCTAATATTCCTTTTAAGCTGAATTCCTGTACCATTTACTGACACATTGTAGGGTTCTTCCTGCAGCGTTTCCTAATGAGCTGAGAGAATGCAAAGGGTGCAAATGATTCTTAGTCGACCTCGTTGGCCTGAATTCGTGTTCTGTGGGGGTCAGGCCTCTGCTTCCTTTCAGGAACTGCTCAATAACAGTTTTAGTAATTCACTGCTGTGAAAAGATGATTTAGAGTTTCAAACAAAAACACCTTGTCCTTAAAATGCATTGGATACCTCTTTCTTTTTTTTTTTTTTTTTTTTTTTGGACAGCATGTGATTCCAGGGCTCAAAGGCTTGCTTTAGGAAGCAAGGGATTTTGACATGAGGGATTGCATACCCAGAAGTTCTTCTGCATCTTGAAAATCTCAGCTTAAACATCTGCTGGCATATAGATGGAGCCAGGAGAAAATGTGTTTTGTTTTGCAGAGCTTGCACATGAGCCTGAACCATGGCCAGTGGAGAGCTTGGACGGGGGATGTTTGCAGCATGAGCTAGGGGTGGGATGAGGGGAGCAGGAGTTTCTGAGCAGCAAAACAATTTTCCTTCGTGGTTTGATGCTTTATCAACAGAGAGATTGGATGGTGTGGGCGTTACCTTGGAAAAATGTGTTAAATCAAAATTCTACCTCTGTGTTGCAGAAGGGTCTTCAGAAATGTCAGACTTAGTCCCAGTGTCCCAGCTGAGCTCCAGAAGGCATAAACTGCATTTGTACCACGTGCAATTTCCAGTGGATGTGGATAAACTTAATCTGTTTTTCTGTGCCTGAGAAGCTGCTGCACTTGACCTTTGTGGTGACAACATTTTGATGGCAAAATGTAAAAGATGTTCCATGGGGGTCCTTCCAGATAAAAATGCCATGGAAATTTATTCTTTACATTAGATTTATATATAACCTGGCTGATGTGATAGTAGAGGAGAAGTGGATCCTCAGGAGATGTAAATTAGTGAATGCCCATTTCTGTCTGCCAAGAATCTGTCCAGGATGTCTTCAGTTGTGTTGTTCAAGTTGTAATCAGACAGGAGCTTCCAAGGTCTCTTTGTCAAGCACTTGGTTCTTTGCTTAAACCATCTTTTGAATCCAGAAGAGGTTTCCTTTCTGGCCTTACCTTGAAAGTTGTTCATTCCTCTCTCTCTGCCCTGTCAGGCTGTTCTTGTCCCCTGTGCTGCTCTGTCAAGCACAGAGCAGGTTCTGTTTTCTGAAGGATGCAACATCCTTGTCAGGAGACAGACAGCCTGGCAACATCCTACAGCAAGGCTGGCTGTCATCCTCCCAGGACAGAGAGAGCAGAAATCAGAATCACAGAATCATTCAGGTTGGAAAAGACGTCCAAGGACGTGCAGTCCAACCTTTGGCCAACCACCAGCCCGTGGCACCACTGCCCCAAGGCTGCCAGAGCTCAAGAAGCGTTTGGACAACGCCCTCAGGCACATGGTGGGATTATTGGGGTGTCCTGTGGAGGACCAGGAGCTGGGCTTTGATGATCCTTGTGGGTCTCTTCCAGCTCAGGACGTTCTGTGATTCTGTGATGTCACTGAGTGAGACATCCAGCTTTTTATTGAACATCTCCAGGGCTGGGGACTCCACCACCTCCCTGGGCAGCCCCTTCCAATGCCTGACCACCATTCCCAGGAAGAAATTCCTCCTGATGTCCAACCTTACCCTCCCCTGGCACAGCTGGAGGCCGTTCCCTCTCCTCCTGTCCCTTGTTCCCTGGTAGCAGAGCCCGACCCCCCTGGCTCCCCCCTCCTGTCAGAGAGTTGCAGAGCCAGAAGGTCCCCCCCGAGCCTCCTTTTCTCCAGGCTGAGCCCCCCCAGCTCCCTCAGCTGCTCCTCATGGGACTGACTCTCCAAAGCCTTGTCCAGGGAAGTGCTGGCTGTCTGGAACTTCCCAAAATGTCTAGTGCAGGTCTCCTAAAAACCCTTTTGAGAGTTTTTTATTGATAAGCCACTGGTTTACACTGTTTGAATAACTTATTGCAAATAAAAGCCAGCAAGAACTGAAAGGTCACGTAGGCGGCAAAACCCAGCTTAGGAAGAGCTCTCCCTCTGCCTAAAGAGGCAGAGCTGGCTTGGAAAATTTTCAGTGAAAATATTAATATCTTCGTGGACAGGAATAATCTGGATTTTTCCAAATTTCTCACGAGAAGGGCTCTGTTTTTTTATAGATATTCTTTTATCCAACAACAAAGAATTCTATATTATATAATAGCTGAAATTAAACTAAATATAGAGAAAGAAACATCAAGTAAAAACCATCTAAAGCAAAACAGGATATCTTTAAACTTTAAAAGGAGAGCATTCCACTTTACCCAAACTGCTGTTTCTCCCTTTCTTCATTAACTTTTTGCTCCATAGAAACTTCTGCAACTTCAACTTTTTTTGGTCAGGTTTGGACATGGAGGTGGAAGAAATCCTTGAAATCTTTTCTGCTCAGAGCTTAAAGCAAGAGAGGAATCACTCTGGGTTGCAGAAAGGAGGCAGGTAGGACATGTCCACTGCTAAAATACTCTACAAAGTCTATCTTTATATCAATACAAAGAGCAATAACTTCCCTCTCGCCCCTGATTCTTGTTCATACTCTGTATTTCCACAACTGCACTTTTATTTGCGTTTTAACTCGGTGAGCTGTCGTTACAATTAGTTCTTAAGGTTTCCTGTGGAAGTTCCTTCATTCTGAGGTCAGAAAAGCTTCTCTCTGCTGAAAAGTTTCTGAGGGAAGGGGAGGCAGCAAAGCAGGGAACTCGTTAGCAAAGCTGGTCCATGCTCTGGATTGATTTTGTTTTCTCTAATGGCTTGGTCATAACAATTGCACTCTAATTTTTGCACAGGGTTGTGCACATTTCAGGCAATGTAAATATATACATTGGCATGCTTATTAGCTCTGCTGTTTAAGTTGGGGATATTTGATAGTGCATAATAAAACCAAGTGGTCCTGTATACCATTTGTCATGCTGAGCTTGGACTCATCTCTTTGTACTCCCACTCCACCCTTTCCAACTTCATTATATTCCAAATGCTCCTCCTCGCTTGGAGCAAAATCAATCCTCGTTCTGCGTTGGGTGGAAGAGGAGAAATCTGTGCTGGGATTTTCCTCAATGCACAGAGCTGTGTGCAGACTTAATACTTGCTTAAATGATAAGTGTGGGGCTTCCCCAGGGTGGGAGCATTGGAAGACAGCTGAGGTCATGGTCACAGCCTCAGCCCCCGTGTATTAAACTGCAGAAAGCAGGAGAAATATGAGAGGGCCCTTTTGCACTTATCAGGAAGGAATACTACTGTGAATGCTGCTTCCCTGAGCCTCCACACACTGCAGGCAAAGGAGTAAATCCCTGCAGCTCTGAGAAGTGATTTTTTTTTTTTTTTTGTTTAATCATCCCTTCATTCCAAAGCACCAGTTTCTCCCCGTTGGCCCCATCTGTGTTTCCCTTGCTGAGGGCCTGGCCTGTGTCACTGGCTGAATGCATCAAGTCTGTGTTGGAGTGTAGAAGCTGTATTTTCTGAGGATTAAAGTCACTTTGTGGGGGTTAGGGATGGGATTTTATTCCAGCACCTTCCTCAGTGGCATTGGGACAGGGTGCTCAGGGCAGTGCTGGAGTTGCTGTCCCAAGAAGTGTCCCAGGCCTGGGGATGTGGCCCTTGGAGACACACTTTGGTGATGATTACAGTGGTGTTGGGTTCACCCTTGGACTTGATGATCTTGGAGGTCTTTTCTAGCCTAAATGAGTCCATGATTTACACCCACAGGACCTCAGAGAGGTTAAAAAATGTGGTTTTCTAATTCCACTGGGAGTCAGGTGCTGATTTACCTGTAGAACCTGCACAGGTGCTGTGCCAGTGGTGAAGCAGAGATAGGAGAAGCCTCAGTATAAATGTTGAAGGACTTTGGTCTCCAGACTGTCTGTCTGGCAGGAGTTTATGCTGCACAGGAGAAAAGATGCCCCAGAGACCATCTTCCTGCTGTTGTATTCCCAGTGTGGGGAGATGATTGGAGTGTTCATTGTTCTCAGGGGTGTCCTTGGCCCTCCTCACCCCCTTCTCTCCCCCCAAAGACCAATGGCTCAAGCAAACCCTCAGAGTTTTCCTCTGAAGCTCTTGAAATTATCTCACGTTGCCAAAAGACAGGATTTGCTGACAGTCAGAATCCTATTGGCAAACCTAGGTGGATTTATGATCTTGGGTGGAAACCAATTTGAACTATAATTTTACATGAATCTGATCCCTCTCCTGAGCCAGGCAAAACTTCGTGATTTTGGCTGATTTTTCACACTCAGCTTTTGAGCACTTCTGTTCTCATTTGAGCTGAAGATGCAACTCTGGGCCCGTGATCCCAAGCAAACACTGTCATATCCTGACATTTGGGATAACACTGGATGGATATTTAATGGGCAATTCATTACAATACCTTTTGCCACACGGATTTAAAAGGAGGAGGAAACTCTGCTTCTTTCCCCAATTTTTCATCCTTCCTGCTGCTGTAAAAAGATGTAAAAACTTCAAGCTGTAAAACTTCAAGCCCGTGCAAATAGATATACCTTTGTTCCCTATTTCTTGATGTCTTTATAGGTTGGATGTCTTGATGTCTCCTGCTTGGTTGCCTTTTCCCCACAGGAGCACCTCAAGGGTCACACATTTGCTCCACAATATAAACTGAGGAACATGTTTAAAGCATCTGCCACCATCTCATGTTATGATGACAATTGTTACAATGATTAAAAGCTTTGCAATGTTACCTCCCCTACTCCTCTTAGTAGGAAAAAAAAAACTCATTTGAGGTTTTCTGGGTTCAGTTTCTGTTGCCTCAAGAGTTTCAAGAAGATGGACCAGGCTCTGCTGGGGTGGGAGGGCAGCAATGGGACAAGAGGCAAAGGGATGCTCAGGAAGTTCCACCTGAATATGAGGAAGAACTTTTTTGCTGTGCAGTCACTGAACAGAGACCAGAGAGGGGGTGGAGTTTCCCTCCCTGCAGATATCCCAGAACCATCTGGACACAGTCCTGTGCCATGTGCTCTGGGATAACCCTGCTTTAACAGGGAGGTTGGGACCAGATGCCCCACTGTGGTCCCTTCCAACCTGACCCATTTTGTGATTCTGCTGCTCCAGAGGCTCGGTGTGAACACGGAAAATCCCTCGGGGGTTGCCCCCGTGCAGGCAGAGGGGGCTCAGTGGGTGCAGTCAAGTTCCCTGCAGATTGTCTTCATGCTGCAGCCACTGTTTGTAAACAGGAATACACAGAATGGGCTGAGAAATCAGCTCCAAAACAACAGGCATTGTTTGTGTGCTGAGTAACTCTAGTGCTCCACTAGGATCTGGGAAAAAAAACATGTTGTGTCCAGATGAATGTAAAACCAGAGCCTGCCCTGCCAAAAACTCCAACTGATACCTTGGGAAGTTCTGGAAAGTTTGGTTAATTTTTTTTCCCCTATATTTGACTTAACTCGTAAGAGAAGACTTTTTAATTTTATTTTTACTTTTTTTAATTTCAGCAAACTAATGAGAAAGGTTATAAAAAATAATGAAACATCAAGTGATTGCTGGCTGGGTGCAACTCTCACTGTCATGTCAGCAGTGCAACAGGGGTGTGTTCACACTGCTCAGGGCTGAGCCCTGTTGCATTTTTAGTGGGCAAAGATGGGTTTAGGTTTGATGTGCTGTGAAAGTGGTGCCATGAGCCATCAGAGTTTCTGCCACCCCATCAGGGGCTGTGAGGAGGATGCACAAAGGGCAATGTCCCAGCATGTCCCCTCATCAGCAGGTGACATTGTGGTCTGATTTGATAAGGTGTCAAGAAGCAAAAATAACCAGTGTGATGTCTGATGGTGTAATGGGAGCCCACTGGTACCTTGTGGGGTGTTTTTTATATATTTTATATTTGTATATATAGATACTGATAGAAATTAGACTTTGGTGCACCTGGCTGGGTCCAGAGGATCTGCAGATGACCTGTGGCAACAACGCAGATTCTTACAAGTCACTCAGCTTTCATCTCCTCTACTCCCTGTAACGTGATAAAACTTCTCTCCAAATTTCACCCCTATCCATAACTCCTGTAGGTATTTGGGCTCTGTCCCCACCTTGCTCCCACATTTCTGAATGTCAGTTGTTTTCTGCCTGAGCTGCACCTACAAGAGCTCTTTCCTCAGCTGCCTTGGGGGCTTCAGAGCCACTCAAGGTCAGTGACCAAGGCAAGGACAGCAGCAGCATTGTTTGTCATCTGAGGAAAGCACTTCAGTTGCTAAATGGATTTGAGTCGAGTTTGTTTTTTATCATCCTGAAATAACCACTGCTCAAACAATTGTAATTCTTCTGATGTCTTTCTGGAAAACATTTGGCTTGTTTGGCAGTGCAGTGTTGTGTAAATAAATATGTACCAAGCATCAAAGTCAAGGAGGGGAGGGCGAGTTCTCAAATAATTATGTAAATAAATCCACGTAGCACGCTCTGATATTGGCTGCCACGTGCATTTATATTAATCAGTATGGACATTACTGACAAGTGAATCTATTCTGCTTCGTTCTCCTGAAGGTTTCCAAATTAATGCTTCGTTTTGCTCCGTGTTTTGCTGTAAGGGATGCAGCAGGAATCCAAGGCTGGCTTATCTCAGCATCCCCTTCAGGTGTCTCTGGGAGGCTGAGACCAATCAAACTCTGCATAAATAAGAGCACTCTGGCATGAGAGAGTTTACAAGCCCGATCCAGCACTTAAAAAACCCACACTGGGAAAAAGTAAATACTCTCATTTGCTGGAATGGCCTTTATTTGTCGATCTCATCTTGACCTCTTTGGGGAGGCTAAAGGACGTTCAGTGACTATAAAGTGCTGAGACTTTTTGTGTGGAGCCCCAGATGCACTTTTTCGATGCTCCATTGACAGCAGCTGCAATTGAGCCAACTTGAGTGGCTCTCCATTTTTCTTTATCCAAGTAACTCATTTGTTTGTCCAGGGTTTGGCATCCAGGCTTAATCACAGAATAAGTGAGAAAAAACAGTTGCTCTTGCTGCTTCTGTGATCTTTTCCCTCTGAACCATTAAGCCACTGAAGTGTGTTTTAGGAAGATGGTAAATCTTTCAGTTTGGTGGTGCACAGGCTGCCTAAATTGTGAGGTTGGATCCTCAGGGAGGGTCCCACAAAATTTGGGGCTGATCACCTCTGTCCTTCAGGAAGAGGAGGACATGAGCAATGTGGCAGGAGGTGAAGGTGATAAGGAATAAGGTGTGAGGATGCTCTTTTTAGAAAGCATGGAAATAATGAAAACAGCAGTTGGAGGTGATGTTTTGCCTTTGTGAAGTTTGAATTATGTGGCAGTGAGCCCACTTGTTAAAGCCATAAAGGTCAGAGTGAGGAGCAGGAGATGGAGGAGGAAAGTATTGTTATTATCTTCTCACTCAGAGTACTCGAAGACAGGAGCTTAACTCATGTCTAGGGCACAAAATCAAGTAAATGAGAGTGAGATGAGCTTAATATCTCACTGATCTTTAATTAGAGATGTTGCTCTCTTGGAGAGGCAAATTGCTGCAGTCCCAATGAATGTCTGGGTGACTGCAGAGACCAGTGGGGCAGGAGGGGCCACTTTGGGACAACACTTTGCTGGAGTTTATCCATCTTTTCTTTTCATTATGGCGGGTTCCAGGTAACACATGGGCTTGCTGGTTATGTTACAGCTACTGAGATTATTTGCATTAGAGTGGGGTAGGTGTAACAAGTCTTCAAACAGTAGTACAGATCCCCATGGTTCAGTGTTTAATTGATACTGAATCGTTTGAGAAAGACCATGTGTTATTTTCAGTTCTTGGGGTGAGAATACACAAATTCCTTTCGTTCATGCTCTTGGCTGTTCTCTTTGCTGTGGATGGGGATCTGTGTTTCCATTGTACCCTGGAGGTGAGCAAATTTCCTTCCAGTGCCTGAAGGTGCTGCAGGGAAGCTGGAGAGAAGCTCTACATCAGGGACTGTAGTGACAGGAAAAGAAGCAGTGGATTCAAACAGAAAGAGGGGAAATTTAGGTTAGATATTAGGAGTAATTTTTTTTACTGAGGGTGGGGAGGCCCTGGCACAGGTTGCCCAGAGAAGCTGTGGCTGCCTCATGCCTGGAAATGTTCAAGGCCAGGTTGGACAGGGCTTGGAGCAACCTGGGCTAGTGGAAGGTGTCCCTGCCCATGGCAGGGGGTGGAACTTTAGGAATTTTAAGTTCCCTTCCAACCCAAACCATTCTGGGATTCTCTGATTTAAATGTGCACTGTGTGCATTGTTAACATTCCCTGCACCTCCCTTTGTTCAGATGCTCAGCAGGAATAACACTGGTAAATTGATTAATTACATCAATTATCTTAGGGTTTTTGTTTCCCCTCTCTGTGCTTGCACAATTTACTTCAAATACCAGTGTTCAAAATCACAGTGACTGAGTTAAAGGCAGGAATGATTCCTTCTTTGTGGAGGGATCTCCTCTGGCCAAAGCAGGACATGGTGTCAGTCTGAAGCTGTTCTGTGCCTAAAAAATGGCTTTGGCAAATCCTGCACCTTTACAGTGCCATATATTGGTGAGTTGAACTGCTCAGGTGTTCCCAGAATCACCTCTTACTGCTTCTTTACCCCTGTTCTTTCACTCCTCCTCCTTGCTGCATTTTACGAAGCATGTATTCCATGTAAATAAATGTGTTTATTGATTACGTGCCATTTGTGAAGGTGGGAAACAAAAAATGGGTGTTTTTATACGGTTAAAAAAAATCACAGCAAAACTTAAATAAGTAGCTTTCAGGAAAGCAAGGTAACAGACACACTGCAAGAATTGGGAGAAAATAACTCCTGAGAGGGTGAGCTGAGGGAAAAGTGAGTTAAGGAAAGCTGGCAGAGCCTTAGGGAGCCTTAAGGCCACAGGTTCAAACCATCCCATTCAGAAAGTATAGTAGGGGACTAAATGGGTTTAATCGTGAGCTCATCGCTGACCTCAAATGCAAGAAAGAAATATGCAATAAGGGGAAAGTGGGTCAGGCTCCCAGAATGGGAACAGAAGTGTAGAGGGAGCACAGACAGAATCAGAAAGGCCAAAGAACTAAATAAAGATACAACATTTAAGAGCCATTGGCAGTAAGTGGCTGCAGTTCTGTATCTCCCTTCCAGGAGGCTGCTCTGCTGTACAGCAGGGAAAGGAACCCATCAACACATCAGCACCACAGATAATTGTTTAATGTCTTTTTTTCATAGGAAGTTCAGTGCTAATTAGATGATTTCTGTAATTAGGACTAGTTATGAAAGCACTAAGGTCCCAAGCTAGATGTGGGAAAATGGGTTAGGGCCGACCTGGGTAATTTAGGTGTTTTCAAATGGGTTGGAAATACGAATTTAATTTTAGAACACTTACCAAAAAAAAAAAAAAAAGGTATTTCAGTGCTGCAAGTGGGGTTAACTTGCAAAGGAGAGAATCAGAAGCCTGTGAAAAGACTAGCACAGTGAGTGTTCCTAAAAAAAGAAGAAAGAAGAGGAGTTGGGCAGCTAGAGAGCCACCAACTTAACATCGATTTTGGAAAAAGTACATGAACAAGTAGTCCAGCAACCTTTTTAAAACACCTACGAGCTGACAGGGATAAGAAGAACATGCCAAAAATCTCATCAAAGCCATTTAACTTCCTCGTGCAGGGCAGCAATAGGTCTTGTGGACAGAGGAGCAGCAGCAGATTTCTGTGTTGAGATTTCAGTCTGGGCTTTGGCAGTGTCTCAGTGACATCATAAGTTACAGAAACATTGTCTTAGTCTGTCTAAGATCTTAATTACTTTCAGGAGGGCCATTGTCTCTTTATTGATTAGAGTGGGGATCTAGAAGGCTTACCCTGGGCTTTGCCTCCTGGACTTTCTACTTAAAGGCTTCAGGAAGTGTACAAAGGAAGATGGGATGAATCTAGGCCGGTGTTTAGTGCTGTCACTTAAAAGAAGTCCATGAATTTCCAGCAGAACCATGAGTGGAGATTTCCTCATCCTCAGTCCTAGAGATAAGGTGCTGAATTCTCCCCAGAGGAGAGGGACCCCCCTCTGGTTGTTCTGTGCTTGCCTTGCTGACAGTGGGTTGGGAGAGTAGATGTTTATTTGTTAATATGAGTTGTCTGTACCAGCTTCTTTGGAGGTGCCAACAGCTCCACAGGATGCAAGGAACAGGGAATGAAGCCACTGTTGGATTAGGGATCTGGGATGACACCGAGCTGTGAGCTCCTCCATCCAACTTTTACAAATGCCCTGACTTGCACTCTTGCTGAATTCAGCCTTGTGCTGCCTCTTGTGCCCCAGCAACCCCGAGCAATAGCCTGCTTATTCAGTCTTACAATCAGGCCTAATTGCAAACCAGGCCCAGTGGTCAAAGGACAAGAGTATTACAAATGCCAAATATTTGTGAGAAGCCAGCCTGTCCCAGGGAGGGACAGCTGCTCCTAATTTTCCTGAGAGAATCATATTTTAAAGCTTAAAAATACAATAATTTTTGTGCATAGCAGGGCAGCTACTCCCTACCCAGAAGGGTTTAGTATTTGTGTGCCTTGGCCTGCCAGCCGTGAGAGGGGAAGAATACTTGTCTGCTCAAAAGGCAACTTTGAGACATGTTAAATTATTTCAAAATATGCCTTTGAGGCCTTCAGAAGAAAACTGCTGAATTGTGCTCAGCTTTTAGATACTGGATGCTGTGACAGGTTAGCAGTGCCCAACTGGAATTGAGCCAGGACTTACAGTGCACAGGGACCTCAGTGCACCTCCCAGGAAGGTGAAGACAGTGGATGTTTCACTCAATCTGGGGTTGAAGGAGCCATTAAAGAAGGCACAAGTTCCCAAAAACTGAGGCCGCCTTCAGAGACAAGGGAGGAAGGAAGAGTCCAGCTGGGCTGATGGAACAGCCTGAATCCAGGAGGGTTGGGAAGGACTGGAGCTGGAGCTGTTGGTAGCACAGCTAAAAGCTGTGGATTTAGTTAAGGGGATATCCTTGGGCAGCAGGAAAGGGAGGGGATTCTGCCCCTCTGCCCCCTCAGGTGAGACCCCCCTGCAGAGCTGCCCCAGCCCTGGGAACAGCACAGCAAGGACATGGAGCTGCTGGAGAGAGTCCAGAGGAGGCACCAAGAGGATCAGAGGGCTGGAGCAGCTCTGCTGGGAGGAAAGGCTGGGAGAGTTGGGATTGTTCAGCCTGGAGAGGAGAAGCTTTGGGGTGACCTGATTGTGGCCTTCCAGGACATGAAGGAACTACAAGGAAGATGGAGAGAGACTGTTTCCAAGGGCCTGGAGCGACAGGACAAGGGGGAATGGCTTCCCACTAACAGAGAATAGATTTAGGTTGGATACTGGGAAGAAATTGTTCCCTGTGAGGGTGGTGAGGCCCTGGCACAGGTTTCCCAGAGAAGCTGTGGCTGCTCCTGGATCCCTGGAAGCGTCCAAAGCCAGGTTGGACGGGGCTTGGAGCTACCTGGGCTGGTGGAAGGTGTCCCTGCCCATGGCAGGGGTGGGATGAGATGATCTTTAAGTTCCCTTCCAACCTAAACCACTCTGTGATTCTATGGTTCTATACAATGGAATTAGCCATCACCAGAGCTGTGCCAGAAGCTGCCTGTGCATTTGCTGCTATGAATTTGGGTCACTGAAACCCACCCAGAGTGAACATCAGCCTCGGGAAAACACAGGCATCCACAGATGCCATTTGTCCCCCTGCATCAGATGCTTCTCTTGCAGATGTTGTCCTTCTATCTCTGCTCAAAATAACCTAGAATTTGGTTTTAAATGTTGATGTCTTCTCAATGCTCTCGTTGTTTATAGCCACAAGGTGGCATTGCAGATTAAAGGGAAAACAGCTCTTGTATTTCAGGGACATAGGAGAGAGCTGGGAGACTTGGAAATAATTGTCCAGCCACGCTGAAATCCTTTCTAGGTCTTGGAGAGATGCAGGGCAGACTTGTCCTCTCAACTCTCAGGCCTCCAGTTTTGATGGCAGCGAGCAGGATGTTTGCTGTGTTGTGATCATGAAGTGTTTCAACTGGTTGAGCATCTGCAAACACACCGGAGCTGTTCAGAGCTGCTGCTTCACTCCTGCCTCAGGGATGTGATGGAGTTTTAGAGCTGTGAGAAAGCTGATGGTGTCTCCTTGCAGGCTCTTTCGTTTCCATTTGTGTGTTCAGATTCCGAAGAAAACTCGTTTATTTCTTTCCCCCAAACACGTTTCCCTTGGTTTCTGTGCAGGCTCAAATTTGGCTGAAATTGGGGCTCTCTGGAAGGCAAGTGAAGTTAAACCCTCAAACAAAGGTTTGAAGTAAACAAAGCTTTAAAGGCTGTTTGTTTATGAAGAGGAAGGTGACCTGAGCTTACTGTAGCTGGACCTGGTCTGTACTCCCCAGGTCTTACTGTGATCCAGGGCTCAGCCTTTTCCAGTCAGGGTAAGAAGACTTGGAGCAGGATGTTCCAAGGTGTTTGCTCCTTGAAATAACAAGGCACTTAGGAGATCTGAGTGAATCCTTAGGAAGCCTGTTTTGCACCAAAAAAGTGATAACAAATTTCCTACTCTGGAAATACTGACTGCTGCACATCAGAATGGGTTTCAGTGTTTTATTGCCCTGTATTTTTTTTTTTTTTTATTATAAGTTCCTGGCCTAGGAAAAGGACTTAATTTTTCCTCAGCCCCCACTATGTTGCTGTAATATAAATGCTGTATTGCTGATAGATCCTTTCTGGTCCCAACTGTTTTTATCAGTGCTTGTTGCCTTTGTCTGTATATACTTTCCATGTAAACCAGGAAAAGTAGCTCTGCTGAAAGATGGATCTTCCCAGCAGTGGAAAAAAGTGCTAAACGGAGTGGGGGAGCATCCAGCCAGCAAAGGAAAATCTTACCTGTTTTGGAAAGAAAGTGAAAATAGTTTTATTTTTGCCTCTGCTTTGGGGAAGGAACGAAAGGCAGACGAAATAAAAAGAGCTTGCTCAAAACCCACCAGAAGTGTTTGTTAGGAATTTTGCAGATAAATGGAAGATAATTGGCAGTGTTTCACCAGGCAAGAGAAATCCCCTTGTTCTAACTCTAACCAAAGCAGTGAAATTTTTTCATCAACATTAACATGCACATGACAGCAGAGAAAAACATGGTGAAGTTTTGCTTGGACAGTTTTTACCTGGTTGAGAAAACCAGAGCACATAAATACCTGTAGATCCACAGATCCAAATATGCACAGATGTGTATGTACAGGAGTTTCTTGATATACTGGACGTGTTTGATTCCTTTTGGGACCAGCTTCTTTCAGAAAAATATTCCCGGTGTCTTCAGCCATTTTGGTTTGCCAATTGTCCATAATTTTATCCTGGTTTTCCCCCACCTTGAGGTTACTGCAGGGATTGGGAGGCTCTTGCACACCCCAGCTGTCCCAAGGCTGGGAAACTGGTTTCTTCCATGGTCCCAAAGACTGTGGTGAGGTGGCCACAAAAGTGTGCAAAAATGTTGTTGGTTTAGATAGCGTGGGAAATGCTGTTCTTGACCAGTTCTTTGTTCTGGGACAGACCCCATAACTAATTTTGCCCCAGATATTCCCCTTTTCTTGAGACTCAGCAGTGCAGGCGGGACAGTTTATTCCTGCTTGAGCAGACACTGTCTCTCACTCTGTGCAAAGCGTGGTCAGACTTGGACTGGGAGGCCTGATGGAATATAAACATCAAGTGTTTATTAAATACTGTGAATATTCTGCCCTGACATGTAAATAAGCAGTTGGCATTTGGATTTACAGGATGGTTGACCACGGCAGAGATACGTAAGGTTAATGACGACATAAGGATAATTTAAAAAGGTGTATATACTCCTTCTGGGTGCTGGGTACTTCTGGGGGGAAGCCAACAACTAAATGATAGAGGTTAGGATGAGGTGAGCAAGAAACCTGCCCTCCCCAAGGTTATTCCATAAGTGCCTACTGCAGAGTTTCAGATGCACCACTGGAGCAGCTGGTGCTGGCTCACCTCATCTGTCAGGCAGGGTGCTGAAGGAGATGTATTGCTGGACTGACCCCAATAGTGAATCCGATGTTCTTGGCATTTTTTTCAGGCTCCCGACCTGAAGGGAGAAGTTGAACCTTTTGAAAAGAGAAAAGTTATCCATAAAAAATTCTGCGCGGTGCACATTTCCGGATGAGTGTTCAGGCCAGCATTACTTAATGCTGAAATCAAAGCTTTGGGGATTCATGGACATTTCCAAGGCTGCTGTGATACTGCAACCCCTGTGTATAACCTCATGCTTAACACAGGGCTTTTATTCACCTTGAAATTCTCTTTTGTTCTTCAATCAGCTCCGTTCTGGAAGGAGAGGGGGGAAGGAGCGGTAAGATTTAGCAGGATCTCTGGAGATGAGCAGATGCAAGCCCAGCTCTCCTGGAAGAGAGGCTTTGTTTGCGTTTCAGAGGAGGTGGTCAGGGAAAATTTGGGACAGCGTGAATGTTTTCTGGGGAAAAGATGCTGTTTAAAGCACCATCTGTGTGTAACGCACGTAACGTGCGTCACAGCAGGAAAACAAAATTTGCTGCGTCCTGGGGAACACTGTGGGAACATGTTTGGTAGAAGGAGGCTGGTAGTGATGGGATCTCTCTTGTGCATCTTGCTGCTGCCTGGGAAGCACCCTGGGGCAGTCTCAGCCTCTCTGAATTCCCAGGGACTGCCCTGTCAATGGGAAGGTTGCACTTCTGCTCCAGGGGTTTGCTGGACAACACGTGGCCTGGCTTGGTGTCACAGAGGTTCTGCTACAGAGGGAAGTCACAAAACAATTTTTATTTTATTTAATTTTTTTCCTTCCTTCTATTTCCAAAAGGGAATTTTGCTCTTTTTCCCTGCTCCCCAACCCCATAAACTGTATAGTGGCTGTCAGGACATTCCCACAACGTGGTGAGTGCTTGAATTCAGGTGTTTTTTATAAACCTGCCAGATCTTTGACCTGTACTCAGGTACTGCTGCTTAATTTGAACGAGGGGGCAGGAAGAAACATCTCTCTGCTTCTGCACAACCAACTGCACCTCAGAAAAACAGCTTTGTTTTTGACAAATCTGCATTTTCTTTAAAATATTCCTACTGAATATTGCAGAGTTCAAATATCAAGGCCTTCCTCTGGAATGGCATTGAGTTTTGAAAGATTTACGTTGGTCTTCAAATCTGTAACCTGTTGACACACTACAAAGGCCTGAGATGGCTGCACATTTTGAAAGCACAAACAGTGGCTTTAGTCATGGTTAAGTTGCATGAATCAGACCATTCTTCCTTGGACAGTCCTTCTGCAGATGAGGTCTGTTTAAATTTCTGTGCATCTGCTGTTCATGCTTTCATATGGGAGCAATTTTTTACATGTGCATCAGGGAGGGGTGAGTAAGGAAACAGTGACATGTTGACCTCAGAAGCTCTCAGGGAATTTTCTAGAGCCTTGGGCTGCCTGCCTGGGAGAGGTTTTTTTGTGTGCTTGTTCCTCTGGTTATCCTGTGCACACCTCTCACTGATCCACCGTCCCTGCCGGGGGCTATGGAAGCACAGACAGGGTTTGTGTTTGAAGGTGAGGGCTGAGGAGAAGGGAGTCAATGGGAAGAAGTTAATCCTACTGCTATTTTTGTTCTACCTGCTGTGGAGGTGCAGAGGAACATTCTCTCACCAACTGCCAAGTCGGCAACTTCTGTTCTTGGTGGATTCCCTTCAAGGTTAAAGGCAGAGAAATCACAGCCTCTCCTTCCTTAGCAAGAAACCAAAAGTCTCAAAGGCCCTTCTGATCCCACTTGAGGAGAAAGTTTCAGTTCCATGGTTTGGATGAAGCCACCCTGAGCCTCCCTTGGTGTTTGAGGTGTCTCTGCCCACAAACTCTCTTGTCCCTCTTAGACACCAGTTTTAGCTCTGCTGTCCCTGAGCTCTTGCTCAGCCACTTTGGTGACCAGGATTCACTGCTCATAACTCATCTCTCGGCCTTTCTGGGACAAATTCAGCTGGCTAAAAACGTCATTTATTCCTACTTGTTCTTGAGGATATCAGGGCACAAGCAGAGCAGAGTAGACCTGTATGTGCACACACAGCTGGGAATGGGGTTGGGAGGAGCACAGGTGAGCAGGTTCAGTTCAGGAACCTCAGAATAAGTGTTATGTGTAAGAGTTACTCTGAGGTTAATATTTGTGTTATGTAGGAAAGCCTTAGGGGGGAAAATTTGAATTTATTTTGGACTAAAACTGTAAAAATTTGAAAATTTTTCATGGAAAACGATTACTCCCATTTTAAATCCCCCATCCTCCATGCATTTAAATATTGGAATGAAATGAAATAAAGTTGGACGGCTCCTGACTGGTCCTTCAAAAGCAAAGCAATAGCTGACAGCACAGAAATTGTGGGATTAGGGCTGAGCCAAAGACTAAAGCAGTTACTCCTGAGCTTAGAGATGGTGACCTGAGCTGAGGTGTGGGCTCAGCTGTGGAGGAGCATGAACTCTTTTTTTGATTTTCCCTTGGTTTTGCCCATATAATTTTAGAATTACAATTATGAAACACAACAACTATTCTTGCACACTTAACTGAATACTTTCTACTGGTTCAACATCATTAATTTCTTCTATACTTTATATCCACTCCCTTAGAGTGCCTTTCTGTGGGGACTTTGGGCTCCCTTCCTCTTTTCTCCCCTTGCCGGATTGTTCATGGCTCAGCTGGGACAGGCAGAACTGTGTAACTGGTAGTGTCAGAGCCCAGAAGCTGATTTTTTTGTGATCTAGTCATGGCCACAAACCTTGAAGCCTCCAAATGACCCTATTTGTAATCCAGTGATGTGTTCTCAGAGCTTCCTAGGCCACAAGGTCCATCCCTGAGTTGATGACTGCCCGGTCAGTGGACAGCCAAGTTCACCCTCACAGCTCTGCCCATGGGAATATGGAATTGTTCATACACATGACTTGCTCTTGTGGTGAGCAAGGCTCTTTCTGGAATGACCAGTGCACTAGAAGGTTTTCTCTTCCCTCCCTCCCCTCCCACTGACCTTCCCCAACGTGTCCTTGCCTAAATCTGTAGCGCTGCACACGAAAGGAAGGAATTTAGGAGTGTGTGAAGTACTTGCAATTAAATGTCACACAAGCCACATGTGGTTTTGTTGCTCCAAATTCAGCTCAAAATAAGTGGAAAGGATTACAAAATGAGGGAACAACTTGGGTCAACCTGGAGCATTAAACAAAACATGTTTTCCTTCAGTAGCACCCAGGAGTGTGTGGTGGATTTTACCAAGTGGAGAACACAATGTGGAGTCCAAGTCAGGGGCTCAGTCGAGGTGTCACAGGAGTCAGAAAGTTGCTTGGTGAGCCTTGCAAGTTCTGTTGCTTGAAATAGTTGTTCCTTGCTTTGTTTGGCTTGTGCTGCTGCAGAGAAGGGAATGTTTTCCATGCCCACTGTGACAGGACAAGGAGGAATGAAGGTAGGAGCTGGAAGTGAGGTCGTGGCTCAGGCTCATTAATGGGAAATCAGGCAAAGGAGAGATGGGAACTATTCATGTTGAGCCTCCAGTGAGCCAAGCTTAGAAGGCTCTCAAGTCTTTAAGAATATTTAAGATGATTTCCCCATGCTGGACCATGCAATGGATGTCCCACATGTGAGGTTTTATTGCCCACCACTCCTGGGGAGATGAGTGGAGTTTCCCCCTGAACTCAGTCAGATCTCTGACATTCCTGTGATCAGGAAATTAATTTAATCTCCCGATTAGGAAATTTTCCACTGGTTTTAACTGAGAATTGCTCTGTGCTGGTAGAACTGCTCCACTCTCTTCACGAGCCCAAAGGCTACAGCAAACCTGACACAGCCCTGTTGTCTTTGGCACGCTGAGCTCTGAAGCGTTTGGTGGCACGAATTGCTGGAGGAGGGACGTGTGTCTTTTCCTGAAAAGCTGAGGAGAACGATTTTCTCTCTGTATCAGCAATGCCACTGCCTTTCCCAGTCAACCACTGCCAGCTGTGGAAGGCACGTTCCCTCCTGCCAGCCACTCATTGTGCTTTTGCAGTAGGAAGAGGGGGGATGGAAGAAGGGGGGATCTTAATTGAAAAAATAGGCCCAGGGCTTCAGGGACATAACAAAGTCAGTGGGAGTGTGTGAACAGCAATTTATTTTGTCAGTTCAAGTTACAGTCTTTCTGACATGTGAAAATTGCAGATGCCAGTTTCTCAATGTGTCACAGTGACACACAGCATCCCAAATAAATAATGAAACTCAGGGCTGGCTTTGCTGGGCTTCAGGAAGCCCAGGGAAATGGGATATAAAAATTGGCAGATAAACTGAGAGAGTTTTCTTTGACATAAGGGGCATGATCTTAGTTCAGCCTTTCACAAGATGATTTTCCTACCTTTCATTGCTTCAGCAGAGTGTTCCTATCATCAATGCAGTCTTCACAGAGTTTATGGCCTTCACAGCCTCTTTGGGCTTTGAAAATGGAGCTGTTTTCATGAAGAATGAAGCAAACTTTTCCCCTTGAAACTAAAGGATTGGATGGAGTGTGGCCGAAGTGTCGATCTGAGGCTGAGTAGATCTCAAAAGCAACTCGTTAAGGCCAGGATCCAATTAGGAACTTACCTGTTGCTCTGACTGCTTAGGAGCCTTTTAAATGTTCCACTTCTATATTGTTCTTCACCTGTTAAATTGGAGTGATGATGATATTTAAATCTCCTGTGTTTTCTGACTTAGTTTAATCTTTTAGTAAGGAGCTCTCCTTTCCATGAATTTCTATAGCATTAATACAACTTGGCTCAGCCTTTATTATGGTGTCTATATATTGTAGCAGTAATATCTCATTTTGGGCAAATCAAGAAGTTTCAATGAATTTTTGTTCATTGGGCTTACAGAAGTAGACAAATGGCCGTTAATGATCAGGGGACCAAGTCAGAAATGTGAAGAGTTTATTAAAAGTTCAATTAGAAAGAAACCGTTCTGCAGAGAGCTTTGGCAGGAGCCAAAGTGGCAGCAAAGACATTCATTGCCCTTAAAAGAGAAGTCCTTAATAATGTGGCAAAGCTGTGAATGGTTTCCTATCCCATTTCCCCAGTTAATCTGGGTTAGGAGTCAACAGGGTGGTCAAACACAATGTATGATTGCTGAGGAAATCCTGAAAAGCTACATTTGTTTTATCTAAGAATAGGAGAGAGAGAGAGGATATGACAAGTCTTCAAATGCATAAAAGGCCTGTGCTTGCAAGAAAAAACGTGTTATCTTTGAAGAAGAATAGGTCAAGAAGCTGTAAATTTAAATTGCAAGGAGATCTGTGTCTAGCAGATAAAGAAAGCATCAACAAGGCCAGGAAGGGTGAAAGCTGGTGCTGTTACCTGCAGGCCATGGTCCTGGCAGGTGGGGATGGAAGGGAGTGAGGATACTGTCTAACCAATATCTAAAAGATAAGTGCTAATAATTTTACCAAGTATTTCAGGAGGCTCAAAGTCGATGCAGACAGGAAGGTTTGTCTGGGTTCATGACTTTGGAGGGTGTGTTAAGCTGACACTTCTCACCAGCAGGTGGGTTGTGCCCAGGAGTGTCTGACTGGTGTGAGAGGATCCCCGTGTTGGTAGGACAGCACATGGCTTTTGGCTGCACTGTTGTCTCTTTCCATGCAAACTTAAAAAACAGGGCATGGATTCTCAGGAGCTCAAAGCCAGATTGTCCTCCTTGTGCAGCCAGGGCCAAAAGGAATTTTGGTCACACAAGGCTGAAGGCAGAGATATGAAACAAGGCAGAGAGGGATCAGCTCCTGGTGCCACCTGAGCGAGCTCAGTCCGTACCTTTACCAGGACACTGTTAAATATGAAGTTCTTTTCCATGGAAAAGCATCAGTTGACTTTGCAGCAGTGCTACACTGCCTTCCTTACTCTTTTGAAACCCTTTTTCCTTGGGAACTGCAGAAAGAAACTGAATTAGGCTGCAAATAAATCTCTTTTGCGGGATGTTGTTCATCCCCAGCCGCCCTGGTCACACTCTGTGAGAGCGTCCCTGGGTGCAGGGACTTGGAGAGAGCTGATGCAGTTATTGAGAGCCCACTTACCCTGATCTCAGCTCTGTGCTTGTCTCTCCTCTCAGAACATGCGTCACTGTACACGGTAATTACGAGGAGAGCTCACTGGCAAGGAAGGATGATTGCATCATTAAGACACTGGAACAGGAATAAGTAATTCTGCTCTTAACTCCTCGTGTAACCCTGGCTGTGACACTGGAGATCAGTTTTCTCATCTGAAAGGAAAAAAATTTCCCTACCTTGTTAATTTTATTTTCTTGTGTTGTTTAACGTTGCTGTGCCTACATCAGAGTTTGAAGGGATAAAGACTGAAGGAGGTTGTGTCTGTGGCACCAGTGACGATCGAATTCAAACTGGATTTGAACTAAAACTGTGTGTCCTGCAATAAGAACATTGATGTCAATAATAATATTTATAGTAAAAATATCTACAAGGGGCTTGGAAGATAATTCATGACAGGAACTGCTAAAAGAAAAGTCTGTAGCATATAACAGGACCTGGTTCATTCTTTGTGTCAATTTGCAACCCTGACATCTCTCACCAAGTATTCTGGCAAGATTGTAGTGCTTTCAAGGAAAGATTTAACAGCCAAGTTACAGCACACATCTCATGTTGCTTTTAGTTTATTATTATTGCAAAATGCACCACTGAACACTTAGGAGTGCATCACAAAATAAAATGCTGTGGAATTACAAATGAATTTTGCTTGAGAGTTGAATGAGTCTGTGATTTAGAAGCTTTGATATCAATACCATTGATGTTTTCATAGTAAAGATGATGGCACTCGCAAGGTTTTCTTTTGAATTTGGAAGTTCTGACACGATTCTTAAAAAGTAAATTTTGGTGAGATTCTTATTATTTTTTTCCCCAAAAGTTCAGCCAGCTATGAAATAAGAGTGGCTTTGTGTTTCCCTCTTCCCCCCCCCTCCATTTGCTGCTTTTTCCTCTTCTGGATCAAACATTTTTTATGAAGACAACCTTTTTCTACCTCTGCTCCTCTCTCCCACACCTATTCTCTCATGGAAAAAAATTCCACGGTCCTCTGGCTTTGTTACCCGTTGATCTTGTTGCCAAGAAGCTCCTCTGTCCATGGAAGCTCCATTTTTGTGTGTGTCACATTATAAAAAACTACTTTTACCATGCAAAACTATCACAGCCAAAGAGCCAAGTCACCACTTCGAGATTCACAGTGCAAAGCAAGAGGGTGGTGGTTTCCTTTAAATATTTCAGACAACGCTTTTATCAAAATGGGTCATTCCTCTGTCTAATCAGTGTGTGCTCCTGGCCATGAGCAGTTCTAGGTGCAAGAACTGCTGCAGTGGGCAGTAATGGATTAAATATGTCCACTGTGAAAGATTCTTCCTTAATTGCATTAGTTGGAGGTTTATTTTATGCTCTGATATGTGGCGTTGAGCCAGAGAGACCACAATCCACCTCCCTTTCCAAGGTCCGAGAGCAGAAAGTATCCCTTTACAAGAAGGGTGCTTAAGTGCTTTTCTGAATCAAAGCCTGAGTCAGTGCTTTAATGTACTCTGTTCATGCTTGGAAATGGCTTATATTCCTCTGAGCAAATTTCCTCTAAAGAAGCTAAGCCTACTACAGTGTCTGAAGAATTCAATGTCACACTGAAAACTTATCCCCCAGATCTGTGTCCAACGAGATCCTGCTTAATGGATGCTGCCTATTGCTTACTGCCAGGCAGCATTCCCCTCCCTAGCACTGAGACAGCCTGTTCTCTCTCCAGGCAATGTGTCACATTTTCATCTGGTCACCTTTGGTGTTTTCCATTCCTATTGAAGGTTCCAGAGAAGGTCACTTCAGTGCAGCATCAGTAGCACCTCCGTACCCATGATCTCATACATGTATTTCAGGCTGGCTCGAGGCAGGAGTGTGGTAGGACTCAGACTGTCCAGCAGAAAGTTTAGGCAGCTGTCTCATATGAGAATCATGGAATAGCTGGAGTTGGAAGGGACTCATAGAGATCATTGAGTCCAACTCCCTGCTCCTTGCAGGATGGCCTGACACTAATCACAGAATCATAGAATGGTTTGGGTTAGAGATGTTCTTGTTCCACCTCCCTGTCATGGGCAGGGACACCTTCCACTAGCCCAGGTTGCTCCAAGCCCCATCCAACCTGGCCTTGGACACTTCCAGGGATGGGGCAGCCACAGCTTCTCCCTGTGCCAGGGCCTCCCCACCCTCACAGGAAATAGTTTCTTCCTAATCTCTAATCTAAACCTACTCTCAGTTTGAAGCCATTCCCCCCTGTCCTGTCACTCCAGGCCCTTGTCAATAGTCTCCATCTTTCTTGTGGCTCCCTTCAGGTAAGGCCATCATCCAGATGCTCCTTGAACTCTGACAGGCTTAGTGTTGAGGCAGCTTGTTCCAATGATTGACCACCCTCTCAGTGAAGAATATTTCCCTCATGTCTAATCTGAACTTCTTCTTCAGCTTTATTCCCTTTCCTTGAGTTGTGGGTCACCAGAGAGAGGAGATCAGCAGCTCCTGCTCTGCTGCCCGCCCTGAGGAAGGTGTGGACTGTTCTGAGGGCATCCCTCAGCCTTTGCCACTGCTGCTTTCGGTGCACTGGGTCACATTTTCCTTTCACAAAGTGTGAGGCTGGTGCCTGACCTGCCAGGAAAAGCTTTAATGTGGATCATTTCAAGCCTCACCACCAACTGCAGCTTCCTTGTCAGAGCTCGAGGAAAATTCATCCCGATCTTGCTGGGCTATTTTCAGGCCAGGCTTCTATGGATCTGCACGAGCCCATGTGCTTCAATTAGCTTTTGTCTGGCCTGAGCTGTTTTTGTTATCACCCTCTTTTTGCTGATAAAGCAGGAACATTTTTAGAGGTGATTTCCCCCCCCCCCGCAGGAGCGCTAGGATGGATGGGAATGAACTTTGTCGGGTGCTTAGAGTAAAAGGAATTGTCAGGATACCTGGCTCCCTGTCGGGCCTGACAAATCACCTGGGGGCCTTGTTGCCTCAGGTTGCTTGGGTCTGCAAAGCAAGGCTAATATTTATTTCCATTATATATATTAATAGCACTTAGTAACTTTGAGCAAGGTCAGGACTTCACTGCATTACACACTGTGCTAAGACATGCATATATTAGTGGCTGTCTCATGCCTCCCGTGAAGAAGTGATGTCAGAATGCAGTGCCTGAGATCCAAGGAATGATCCATAATGCATGATGTATTCCAGGGTTCTGTCCTGTCACTCTGGCTCATCTGATGGAGTGCATCATGGGCAGGAGATAACTTGAGCTGGCCTTTCTTAACTTGATTATCCCGTTTCAGTGTTAATACCCAAGATAAGGATCTGTGACTAAAGGGAGGCAATGTCTGAAAAACCTCTGCAAAGTTTTGCTGCTGGAGTCATAAACCAGGGAGAATAAAGCAGCACTGCCAAAGCATGTGCACCTCCAGCAAACCTGACCACATTTTGTCTGAATTTAAGCCTCTCATTTTCATCTGTGCCTTAGTCACAGAAGCCATTCTCCAGATGATCCCACACTCCTTTAAGTTCAGACCAACAACTCCCTGAATTAATAGATCAGTAGGCAACAACTCTGTGAACCTCCAGTATGAATTGATAAATAGCCTGTCTCCAACCAGTAACGCATCCCAGATTTAGGGCTGCCTGACAGGCAATGTTCTGCCATTGCCACCATGACTTTGTTCTACTCTTTAAACTTGAAAACCATGAAAAATAAAGAATAGTTTGGAGCCTCTGGTTGTTAAATCACCAGAAGCTCCTACTGCACAGTGACATTATGATTACCAGTGTCTATAAATCTGCTTTACAGGACTTGGTTCTTCCGGTGGGACCCACACTAGAGACAGGATAAGGGATCTGTGTGTGTAGAAGTGACATGTTGGGGTGGCATTGCTGAAGTTTTGGAGATGTGAGTTGGAATCTGTGGTGGGATGACTTTTTTGGGCTTCTTCTGTAAATGGACATTATTGAGAAGTGGTGTTTCCTCCTCCTATCACACCCATGTATCCTGGTTTCATACTTGGAGTTAAGGGTCAGGGTGGGAGCAAACTGGGTGTGCTGGTGGTCACATAACTGTTGGTCACAACCAGCCTGCACTTGGTCTGGGGTTGAATTGTACTGCAGTGGGTGCTTCTCTGAAATATGAAAGCAGGAGTTGTCAGCACTCAGGGAAGGAGTGAAGGCCAAGGAAAACTGTGGTGAATTGCCATCCTCTGTAAAGGATAAAGATGGAGCTGCAGAACCAGTGCAGCAGCAGAGCTAAAGCTCTGTGTTAGCAGGAGTGCAGTGAGGCTGGTGATGGACTGATACCGATGTCAACAGTTGTCTGTGGAACTGAATCCATGTGCAAGGTCTAAAGTGGAATGAATCTGAGATTAGTAATCCTGTGTGGAGAGTTACAGCTTAATATTGTGTGAAAATATAAAATAATTCATGAAATGACAGCCCAGTTGTGAGATGGTGATCAGGTACTGAACAGTGATATTCTGAAAGTTTGTTCAATGCAGAATTAGTCAGAACTCTTTAAAACTAATGGTGATTAAAATACCCTTTTAGCTTTCCTTGTATACATCTTTTTATAATAGAATCCCTTCCTAAAGTTTGAAAGCGAGGTAGAAGTTTAGTGAAAGCACTGAGTGCAGTTTGAGAGAGGCTGGCTTGTCATGCAGGGCAGTACTTGGGGGGAAAAAAGGAAAATTATCCAGAGCCTTCATTCCAAGAAAGAGTCTAGACATTAAGCCACTGCATAAAAAGCTGTTGGAAAGTCAAGGATTTCCTTACAAGTACTTGCAGCTTTCTTTCCTGGCTTCTTCTGGAAGTTGCAAAGAGGTCCATTGACTTCTTGGAGATTCACAGTACCACATAAATTAGGTGGAGAGACTCCATGGGAAGCAGGCCAAAGCGGAAGATAGTTCTTAAATACGTTATCTATTTCATTCTCCTTTATATACTTCTCTCCACAGCAACTGTACTCAGTGAAATATGCTTTGAAGAAAGTTGAATTGCCAAAAAAGTAAGATTAGCTGCCAGAAAATAGTAAAGTTATATTTTCATTCTCCATTCTGCGTGAAACAATCCAGCAGAACTAGTAAATATGGGTGTCACGTTATTTCCAGCGTTGTTGCCTTGGCTTCAAAAGTCACCTCAAATTGTTCTGTAAGTGATGAGGTGACGACAACCCCAAACAAGCAGCAAAGCAGGCAGAAGGTCCTAAGGAACAGTTTGAATACTGGGTCTATTTTAGAGCTGGTGGTTGTTTGGATAAAGGAACTCATGGAAATAAACCATGGCTGTACAGCTGGTACCCACTAATAGTCCTTTGGATGAGAAATAGGCTGCTCCCAAGTGAGGTGTCCCCGGCTGGTGGCGAGCAGGGACTGTCCATTCCCGACAGAAATGTCACTGGAAAGGTAATTTTTCCCATCTCCCGTTCCAGGGTTTAGGTGTGTCGGGTTCTGTCTGATTGTTCGTGTTGGCCAGTTCCCAGCTGCTTTCTGAAGATATTTATTTTTGTAACTGTTGCATTTATCAGGGTGGATTAGCCAAGTCTGTTGACTTCAGTGCTTTGGCACAGGCTGTCAGGAATTATTTTAGTAGTGCTCTGCCCTGGACCCAAGTGCATTTGCTTTTCAACCTCTGCTCTCGCTTCCAAGCAATAACCTACTGCGGGTTTCACTTCCAGGCAGACATTCAGTGGAGTTCCTCTGCCCAGCTCTTTGTTGTACATTGGATTTTTGTTTGTTGAAATCAAAGGGAAGGAGAAAGGACCATCTCCCCCTAATGGCTTCTGGCTACCAGTAAGTGGTGACTATTCCACAAGGAGGTATAAAGCACAGGAGGATGTTTTCAGAGAAGTAATAAATCTGCTGGGATAGTCGTGTGGAGTTCCAGCATCACTTGAGAGAGGGGAACTTCTGGCATTTCCTTTGTTCCATCTCATGCATCATCTCCACGAAGTCTTGGATACATGAGCCAAATCCTCTGCCCAGCAGTTCCATCATTTTCCAGCAC
The DNA here is from genome assembly GCF_001604755.1 of Lepidothrix coronata. Lineage (NCBI taxonomy): Eukaryota > Metazoa > Chordata > Aves > Passeriformes > Pipridae > Lepidothrix > Lepidothrix coronata. The sequence goes on along the minus strand of NW_016690340.1, from coordinate 939,832 downwards.
CAAAGGGTTGGGCCCTTCCTCTGCAGATTGTTTAGGGTGACACCATGCTTTATTTTCAGTGTTTTAAGGGTACCAAAAAGTCATCCCTCTTCTTGGTAAGCTGTCTGAGCTTTGATAGTACCTTCAGGGCTGTGAAGAAGTGTTGACGGAATGTATTGACCCTAATGTTTTTCAAGGTAAGGAAGAATTAAATCTGAATTAAAGGCTCATTGTTTCAGACTTTGACTGGGAACTGAATATCCTCTTTATACCATTATTTCCAGAAAAAGGTTCATTAAATTTCTGTCACGTGACCCAAACTCACCTTTACGTTCACATGCACCTTTAAAGTAAATTCAATAACTGACTTCAGAGAGGGTTTTTTTTGCTCACACAAATTAGTTTGTTCATTCTCCTAATATCCCACTTGCCTTCCCTGCGGGTGAATGTCACCGCAACCTCTGTGCTTCCATCCCAAAACCCGAGCTCGTCACTCACTTCAAAGATGCAATTCGCTGCCAAATGCCTCACCTTCATCCATCTCAATCTAAACTCAGCAAAATGACCTCTCAAAAAGTACTCTACTGAGGCACTCTTTAATCAACATCTGTTTAGAGCTTTCCCCGTTAACTTCACATAGGCAGATTGTTTTCCATAATTAGACACAGACAGGCTCTGATATAACCAGCTGACATATAGAATACATATTCATTTCTCCCCCTGACTTTTTGAAGGATCTGAGTAATGCAGAAGAAACACCTAGTGCATTTAATACTAGTCTCAAGAGCTTCAGACTTGTCTAAGAGAGTCGCTGAAGCACTTCAGGTAAAACTCATGTCTTGTTAAATGAGAGGCTCAGGACACTGTGATGCTCTTGATGAACTAAGAGGCTGTATTTAGCTAAGAAATGGAGAGGAACTTGGAGCTCCTGTCTCCTCGTTTTCCTTTGCTAGATGGGCTATAAGGGGCAGAAATGTTTTTTAGGGACAAGAAGATGATCGCATTAATAGAGCTATCACTGCAAAAGCTTTCTGGTTTTGCAATTACAGCCTTGAGCAGCTACTTGGGGCTCACTGCTGTGGACTTTGCCTGATCTGTGTTGTCTTAGCCCATTTGTAAAGACTGCTTTAGATAAACACTTGAACACACGCCTAAAGTTCTTCATTATGTAAAATACCCCTAAAGCTCTTTGTCTACTAAACTTGACCTTGATCTCTTGGTGCTGCAGCTCCCCAGTGAAAAATAGAAATGCGATAACAGCTTTATCAGCCTGAAAACTCCCAGCAGTCCCACGCTACTATTTCTCATGTAACATAACAAAACATATCTATAAACGTGAGAGTATTTACTGGCTTGATTCTGCCCTTTCCCTTCAGTGAAATTAAATAACAGCCGACTCCAGAGGCAGCCTGATTGATTTGAGTGAAACCAATGCTGCTGCTCAACAGGAGTAAGGGCAGGAGGAGCCGAGTCAGGCACCAAGCAGGTTCTGTTATTCCCCTGTTACTGCCACAGAGCCCTGGTTCTTTTGAGAAAGCCTGTTCATATTTTCTCTTTCACTATCTCCTCCTGATCTTTTTGCCTTTTCTCAGCTTCGTGGAATAGCCTCAAATCTTATCTGTTGGCTTTAAAATCTCCTACTTGTGGAATTTTCAGGTTCCTCAAGTGAGCACTTAGAGCCATTGTGTCTCCAAACCATCTGCTATTATTGGGGGGAAAAAACCACCACAAAACACTTTAAAAACTGACAGCTGACTTTCAGAAGTCTTTAGCAATTGCAGCCCCAGTTGACATTATTGAGAATAAATAGCCTGAAATATTTTGGAAAGTCAGGGCACGGACTGCATTCTGTTACCTCCAGCCCCATAATTTTCTGCTGTTTTTCAACTTGTTATTGTTGAAGGTATCAGAGTTTGAAGGTGATTAAAACTCAATAGTTCATTTGGTCTTTAGCATATTGTTTTCAAGCATTTCCAACAGAAGTAAGTGCTTAAATCCCATTAAATTGGAGTCTGAATGCCTTAGGTTTCTTTACAAATCCTTCTGGTAGGCATCAGATATCAAACAGGCAAAACAAAAAAATTAAGCTGAAGCCAGGGTATTTTTCTTTCGCTGTGGGGAAAAGGGCATCCATTATGCAATGAATCTTCTTTTGTAATGGTTTGGTGGCTTTGACAAAATCCATTTTACTTCATTGTCCTTTTACTTTACATAATATCCATAAAATGGCAAAACAGAAGATGTTGTTGCTGATCAAAACAATTAGGATAAAGCTCTTGAGTTAAAATAATGTGACACAAAAAGCGACCTTTTGGGGCCAGAGCAACTTTCTCAGGAGCTCTATTCTGCGTGAAAGGGTTGGACTTGTCTTGCCATCCCCCAAAGCATATTTTGTCTGTTGTCTTCGTATCAGAAACAAAAGATAAATTAAAAAAAAAAGAGGGAAAAAAAGGAGCTGGCTTAGTTCACCTCACATTGTAATACCCAGCACGTTGCAAGATAGCAGAATAAATGTTACAAGACAGGTAAAGCTCAATTCTACCATGATCACAGGGGATGCTGGAAATTCTTGTAAAATAAGATTCTATGAAATTAAACAATTGAATAGGGGTTTTTTTGACATTAGGCCAGGGAAGACCTGAAACAAAATCCATTTGGGACACCCTGCTCTCATATGGATGCCTCTGGATTTCAGAGAGCAGTTCCAGCCAGGTGTTGGGTTGTACCCACACATACTGAGTTACAAGGATCTTTCAGAATGCAGAAAAAAGTAATAAACCCACAGTTCATATAATGTGGCTTTACCTTGTAGCACACAAGCCTTCCATAAGGTGCAGAGGACACATTTATGGATGCCTAGACCAATGCCCCAGTTCCCAGTGATTTTTTTACTGGGAGCTTGATTTTTGGTTTCCAGTGACTGTAACCACCCTGTTTCCATATAAACCCTGGGTTGGTCACCTCAGGTGTGCCCTCTTCCCCTGCTCTGTGACCCCCATGGAAGGCTTTGAGGAGCTGTCCCAAGACCCTGGGACAGCAGTGACAGAGAGCAAGGAGCTTTGGCTGCCTTAATGTGGAAAACTCCGGGAGCACAGGCGGGAGATGCTAAAATTGTTCCGGGAGGCCTTGTAATTGGAATGCAGTTCTGTAGGTGGTTATTCCATTGGAGAGTAGTCCTTAATTAATCCCGAGCCTCCAGAGCACACTTCCTCATCTCTTTCTCCCCATCCCTCCCCTCACGTGGCTGTCTCTGCACATTAATCAAATCACTTTTCTGTTCCGGCCACGGGCTGAACACGGGGACTGAATTCCTTGCCAGAAGAGAGAGCCGAGGTGTTTGATCAGCGAGCAGGGCTCGGGCTCTGCAGGCTCCCCCCCTCTCCCTGTCCCTGATCCTTCATTTCCTCTGATGTCATCACTCCAATTTAAACAGAGGGGCCAGGCTAAGAAGGCAGAAATTTCTGTTTGGATTTCAGCTCGGGCCTGCTCGGACATGTCCCCATTCAGAAGCAGGAGTTCCTCTCCCAAACACGGGGCGTTCCTGCCCCCCTTCCCGGCACAAAACTCTTTGGCATGAGTTCACTGTTCAGAAACCTCAGTATTTACACAGGCTCTGTGACTGTGATTTACTCAGGGCCCAGCTGCTGATACTTATCTTCAGCTTGCTGAAGTCAAAGGTTGAAATCCAGAATTACAGGAGAGCCCTTCTGCTCATTGTGCAACTCATGGTTCCCCCCCAGCTTTCTCCACATTAACCCAAATTGCACTTCCCTGAACCCAAAGTGTGAACAGGCCACTGTTGCCCCTAGAAGATCTTGGCAGATGATCCTTTAAACACTGATCTGAGATTCCTTCCCTTAGGATCACATGTTCTGTTGGGAAAAAGACACTGCAGTTGGCACGTGTGTCCCGGTGTTTGACAGGAGAAGTGAAGATGCTTAGAACATACAGAAGGAGGGCCCTGAAGAGCATCAAGTGCAGCTCTTCAGCACCAAAGGGCAGTGTGAAACTAGCAAATAATTTTCATTAATATTCCCATCAGAAATAACAATATCTCTGTTCTAGGCCTGTAAAGTTTTTAAGTCGTCTTTCATTAACTTTCACTGAGTCTTTGCCCTTGAATTTTTAAGGTTTTTGTGGTTTTGCAGCTGAGGATGGAGAACAAGAATCATCCTCATCAGAGGTATAATTTTTAGGAGATAGAATTTCTTGAAAATGTTGAGTTTTAACCAAAAATAGCGAGGGCTTTCATCCGGGACAGGAACACCCTTTAATAACGCTAATCTTTCAGATAAAAAAGAAATCCTATTTTCAAGTAATACTCTGGAAAACCCCCACAATATTTTAATTAAATTAAAGCACAATGAAATGCAGAAGAATTAAATAGATTGGCTGTCTAATACAGCTGCTAATCTGTCTCATGTTGAGATCACCCTGCATAATCATAATCTATTCTGTGTGTGTTGCTCCAGACCCATTACATCCAAAAACATTTTGCAGAGTTAATCAAATGCAGCATGAAACTCAAAGAAAAGGAGA
>NW_016690340.1:913890-933404 GCF_001604755.1 Lepidothrix coronata | reverse complement strand
AATACGGATTTGTCAAGAGCAGATCATGTCAAACCAGTACGATTTCTGTGCAGGGGAGATGAACTGGTAAATGAAAAACAAGAGGTGGATGTGATGTTTGTTGGTATTTTAGCGAGGCTTTGAATTCGTGGTATTGTCACAGTCAAAGCAGAGATATGTGCTCCATTTCAAATTGCCACATTTTGGGGGCATAATTAGTTGTAAATTAAGGGTCAAAAAGTAGTTGTAGATCATTTTCTTTTCAGGGTGGGAGGGTGTGGAAAAGGGAGTCCCTCGGGGATCTGCCCTGGGGTGGGAAGAGCTCAGTACTTTAATGACTGTCCTACATGAAAATACAAAGTGCATGTTAATAAAATGATGGAGTTCACGTTGGGTGGGATGGCAGTGATTTGGAAAGAGAAGCAAGGCTCTGAATGATTTTTATACCTGGTTACATGAAATTTGCACCCTGAAATGCGCTAAAACCAAATCATAATGGTTAATGAAAGAAATACAAGTACAGAATAGAATGGAAAACAGAAAAGACTTTACAAGAGAAAACTGCCTCAGAAAAGACAGCTCGTGTAGGGGAGAGTTTTAGTGGGGCTTGTGGATAAAAGACAAGGGGTGAGTTTTACTTTTCAGGCGACCTTCGTGCAGCCTTGGCTGCGTCTCACTTTGGTTGTGCAGTTCAAGAAAAATCTTGACAAATTGGAGAGGGACTAAAGGAGAGCCATAGGAATGATAAGAGCTTTGGAAAATGCAACCTATGAGTAAAGATTGAAAGAATTGGATTTGTTTAGTCTAGGGAAGGGAAGACTGACAGGACGTGATAACATTCCCCCCAATCTGTAAAACATTGCTAGAAAGAGAATGGTGATGAATTGTTCTTCAGAGCAGTGAGGAGGAGAAGAATAATTGGCGCGATTTTCAGCAGAGAGGATTTAGTTTAGATATTAGAAAAAGCTTTCTTAGCTTCAAGGCTATTCCAGTACTAAAATAAGCCATGTGAGGAGGTTACTGGAGCTGCTTCCTTGGAGGTCTTTAAAAACAAGTTAGTCATCTGTGAGGATTTGGATTGCCCTCTGCGTGTGAGGGAACAGGCCAGGCTGCAGCTTTGGCTATCTGCTGGCTCGTGTGTCTCAGTTTGGAACTGCATTTAAAGCTCAGACTGAACAGAAGATTAGTAACTGGCAGGTAGATGGAGTGTTGGTTGTTTGTCTCCTGTGTTTTCCAGAGGGATGATGCTGTAGATGCAGCTAAATTTGTGTAATAATGAAAAGTTTTATCCAACTACGAGGTGAATTCTGTTCTTCTTGCAGTAGGAGAGGAACAAGGCAGAGTAAGTGATCTCATGCAGGTTATTCTCTATTATATAAACTCACCAGTTTGTGTAACCAAGCCAGGTGCTGTTTAATCTAAATATCCTCAGGTTTGGTGAGAACTGCCTGTCTCACCTCTGGTTATTTGGACAGTAGACAATTGGGAACAGTTGTTCCCTATGATCACAGTTTTCCTTGACAGCTGTGGGTTTCATATGTTTCTCTACCTTTGTTTTACTTTTCTCCTTCATGTCGCTGTGATTAGTAATTTACATGCTTATGTTTTTAAATGGCTTAATTTGTTATTTACAGTTGACTGTGAGATAACTGTGGAGAGTGGAAGTGGTGCAGTGACGCAAACACCTCCTGAGGCTGCTGAACAGCTCGTTGCTGAAACGGGATAATTTAGGATGTAGTCCTGTCTTCCCTCTCTCTTTCTTTCTAGAACTGTGACTAGAAGAATCTCAGTGTGATTGGATAATATTGGCTTTTCGTGCACGTGTCTGAAAGGGGCATAAAGTGTAAGCAGTTGTTGCACATAGCTTTTGAGTCAATGGAAGCAGCCTCTGTGAAAGGTCTAATGCCCCAAACTATCAACATTTAAAATTTCATGCTGCTGTTGAGCAAACAAACAAACACACATTTCTGCCTTTCCAACCTTCTGCTGTTTCCTCAGGGACTGGTCTGTGCTTCCATGGCAGGGAGGCTCTGCCAGGTGCTATCCCGCTCCAAACTGCCTTTCCCATGGGATCTCATGGCCTCTGGGAAGCCCAGCTTGTGCAGTTATGGGAAGCTGAGACACAGCGAGGCTTCCACCACCACCAAACACCTGTGCCCATACTGACACAGCACTCTGAGGTTGCTGGGTAGCTGCACATTGGAGGTGAAGTTTTTTTGGGAAGAGATCATCACCCCAAGCACAGTTTGAGAGCAGAAGGGGAGGTTGGCAGCTCTTCTGCCCTCCCAGCCCCCTGCCTTCCCCTACGTGATGCTGTTTGTGTGTCTGAGCAGCAGGAATCAACTGCCCAAGCACCAAGGGCCGAGTCCTCAGCCCTGATGAGTGTGTTTGACATTGGGATTGCTGTTTTCCATGCCTTGGGAGCTGGGATGCAGCATTAGGTGGCCTGATGGTAGGTTGGAGGGAGGTTGCACAGCTGCCCCAGCACATGACCCTCACTAGGGCTGGACCAGCACAGTCCAGGTGGGACATTTTCCAGCTGCACTGACCAGTTCCCAAATCCCAGTTTTAAACCTGGGACGAAACTAAGTGATATCCAGAAGGTTTCTAGTTTGGAGGGGGTAGTGGTGTGTGTTCATACGTGTTGTTTTGCTACACAGCTGCATCATCCCAGGATAAACTACCCTAACTAGAGGCAGGGACTGTGGACCAAGGAGATCTCTGTATCTCTCAATCACTGCTCACAAGCAGCAAGACTCTCTAAAATCCCACCTTCAGGCTTTGCCTGGGGAACACAAGAGGTTAAAAGCCCAAAGCTGTGTGTTCCTTTCCTGCAGTGAATTTACTACTTTTCGGATAAAGATAACAGGAGAGATGTTCCCCCTCCCCACATACACCTTTTTTTCCCCCCTCCTCCTTGCTGATCCCTTCTCACCCCACCGCTGCACACATCACTTCTTCCTGCTACATGTTGTGAGTGGGGGAGATTTCTGGAACCAGGGGCCTCCTGCTTAATGCACTAAGGACTCGGCCAGGCCAAAAACGCCTGTAGCATATGGGGAAGGGAAGGGCCAGCAGTGAGCAAGCTTGGACAGATGTGCTATAGAGGGAGTGTGGTGTTAGTGGGGGTGGAGAAAGCTTCCCCCCCCCAGCCAGTTAGGAGGGTGGCCAATCGGGAGAAATGGACCCTTTTTAGGACCCCAACAGTTAGGGAGAGCCCCTGAGGCATTTTTGGCCAGGAGGTTGTGTGCACACACACACACTCACACACGGAACAGTTCAGCAGCAGTCCAATCCCCAGTGACATGGAGCTTTTTCTTAATTCAGAGCATATTTCAGGCTTCAGTTTAAAGGGAGGGGGTAGAAACACCACCAAAAACCAACCCATAAACCATAAAGAATCTATTGAAACAATTGTAAAGGGAAAAAAAAAATAGAATGTGGCTGTAGCCGAGGTTGTTAGGGAGGAGATGTAGGGGAGAGATGAAAAATAAAAGGAGCAATTACCATGTTCCTCACTGGCCTTGGATCAGCCTGGCAAAATACAGACCTGTGAGGGCACTTTCCAAAAAAACAGAGAGGTGGAGGTGTCTCCCCCAGCAACATCAGGTGAGCTTCTGGTTGGACTGGGCTTCGTGGTGGTTGTGGCTCTGCTCATTCACTCTTTCTCACGTGGCAGCATCTCCTGTGCTCCTCAGTGTTGGTTTTCAAACAGGAGGTTAAAGCTGGTGAGCAGTAATTTATCTTCTTGTTCGTTCACGCTGAGCACCTTCATTTGGGGACCTCAAAGCACATTTGGAAGCAGAAAGCTCCCAGGCCTTGTGGTGAAGCGAGGCCATCTGATGAGACTCCACTCCACAGAAACAGCCTCTTACAAAGTGTTCAAGTGATTTTTAAAGGGTGCTTGGCAGGGCTGGGAATGGCACCTCCATAACCCCAACCCTCCTGCATAGAATCTCTACAATGGGATTTTTTTTCTGACACCAATTTTTTTTTTGTTTGTTTGCAATTAGGAATTAATGCAACATCCACATCCTTATACAAAGAGCCATTGAGTCAGTCCCTGCCCCAAATATCTTCCAGTCTTCACTCTCAGGGATAATTTTCCTCTAAAGGCAATTTAGATGCACAAGACTCTTAGCACAGCTTGTTCATTACTGCCAAGGACCTGCAGTGCAGGATGAGTCTCCTCAGTTAACATCTGTTTTTTTGACCAAATTGCCTTAGTTGCTGCATGGGCCCACAGCTGATATAAAATGCTGAGAAATTATGACTATTTTTGTTGTTTGGGTGTTTTGATTCTACTTATTTATTTCTTTTTCTAAACCTGCAGCTCATTTTGGCATACTGAGCAGGATTTACTTGCAATTGTACCCAGGCAATTATGATGTTAAAAAAAAAAATAAAAATTACTCCCAGCTTAGCCCAGTGCAGGGAGGTGAAAAACAGGGGAGGGGTGTGTGTCTCCTGAGGGGATCTTTGGCATCAGACCAACAGGAGCAATCGGCACTGGGAGGGAAAAGATGCATGTGCACATTAGGAGGCAACATCTGGTCCTAGGGCCACATGTTCCAAGTCCAAGCTGGCCTTGACTCTGCTGCCACAGAGGGGAAATGCTGCCTCTGCACTGTCCTCCTGCACGTGGTCTGGGGTCTCTGTGTGCAGAGAGGTGTCTGTGGGGGGAGGTTTAGGTACCCTGGCCCAGATTTTTAATTGTTGTTCTCTGTCAAATAAGGGAAAGGAAAGCAGACAAACCAAGTGCAGTTGGGGAAGGGAACTGGGCACCTGAGATATTTGTGTCACCGTGTTTTTAAGTGTTCCTTATGCACTTAAAAGCTCAGGGGATTGTGCAAGTGACTCTTTGACTGCTGTCTGGGCTCTGATTCCAGTTCAAATCAGTGAGAAATCAATAGGAGTTTGATGCCTGGAAATTGCTCTCCTGCTGAGGGCTTGGAATGGCTTGTGTGCCATGGACAATGAAGAAGCCCTCTGTCACCCAGCATTAATTGTCCCATCAGCTCTGTCCCAAGGAGTTCCTGGTATGGCTGTTTCTGACCACATTTTACTGCTTTGCTGCTCTGGGTTTCTTTCTAGTCCTCACCAGGGATGTCCAAGGAAGACTTTGAACTGAAAGCAGTAGCAGTAATTTCCTTGGCTTTAGTGGCAGCCTTTGGGGATTCTAACATGGGTCGTTTCGTCTGCAGTTAAACTTTGGACCTGAAGGCCCTGATTTAGGAATCTTGGATTCAGCTTTGTGTCACCTAAGGCAATAAAATGCCTGGCAGCCTGGAAGACTAATTGTTGAGATTAAAAGGAGACAATGTGGCTTGCTGCCTTTTCCAGGGGAGGCAAGACATGCAACCTCAAACCAAAACATCATTTATTGTCAGAGTGTCTCCAGCAGATTTGGAAAGCTTGAGCTCAGGACAGAAGGCGAGCAAAGTGCAAGAACAGGGGATCTCTTTTCCTTGCCCCTCATTTGATATTATAGAATGAGTTGTTAATTTTTATACTATGCATTCCCTCACACCTTTGGGCATATTATGCTTCTTTGTGTAATTCCCTTTGGACCAAATCTGAATTACCTGCCAGACCTCCTCAGTTTAGATTTAACTCTGTGTTGTATTTGCAGCATTATGCTGAACTTTAACTCTTGTTTTGCTTCAGCCTTACATTTTTTTTTCACTGAAAGTGTTGTCAGGCATTGGAAGGGGCTGCTCATGGAGGTGGTGGAGTCACCATCCCTGGAGGTGTTCAGGGAATGATGGGATGTGGCACTCAGTGCTCGGGTCTGGGTGACAAGGCTGGGATCAATCAAAGGTTGGACTCGGTGATCGTGGAGGTCTTTTTTTTAAACCTTTTTGATTCTGTGATTTCACTCATGCCCAGAAATATGGATCATAAGGTGAGCAGGGCTGCGAGCTGGATCCATCTGGGCTGTGCCTGGACTGAAAGGTTGGATTTGTGCTGCAGGGAGAGGGAAGGCAACACAATGGGGAAAAATCTAAGAAGACTTCCAACATCTTCTAGTTCTGTCACTGTGGGTCAGTGGGATCTCGTGCAGTGCAGGATCCTCTCAGGAGGAGCAAACTGTGACCTGACAGTGGTGGAGACTGGTTTGGAAGGAAATGGTGCTTCTCCTTTCTACCAGTTCACAGTTTGAGCTCCAGACCCTCGTCTCCTTTGGCAGGGAGAGGAACCCAGTCCATGGTGCTGCCAGAGCACCTCGGAGGCTGCAGTCACCGAGCTCTTTATCAGAGCATCTCCATTCTCTTGGCCAAATGTCTCTGTGGGTAACTCCAGACTTCCTTACTAAATTCCTCTTGGAGTTTTATTTTGATTTGTGTCTGTTCCTTGTGTGATATAAACTTTTACTTTGTCTTGACTAGCACTTGCCATAAATGCATTTTTCAACCCCCAGTGTGGTAAAAGCCTGAGTTTGGAAAGTGAGAGGTTTTGGGAAGGTGTTGCAGAATGTTACCTTGTCCCCTGTTTAATTTTCATTCACTGTCAGGGAAGGGGATGGTGAACAGACTAAACAGGCCCAGAGGAGCTCAGAAAATGCAAAAAGAGTTAAAAAGCCAATGCTTGTGCAAGTTAAGGCATGAATTTGAGCATCCACATATCTGGATATGCTGGTGAAATCAAAGAGCTGTGAGTTCGAGTGAGTGTTTGCAGCTCCCAAATTCAGTTAATTTATGACATGTTTAATATGTTTTTACAAATGTTTGTTGTACTCAAGTAGTGACGATGCTTTATTTGGTCAGTAAAATTCCATCCTGCCTGAAGTACGCAAAGACCTGAATGTCACAAGGATGTTCTGTGTCTAAGGAAAAAAATATGCACTTTCATTTTAAACAGTCCAAATTCTTCTTCTTCTTTTTTTTTTTTTTAATAGAAACTTTAACCTGTCACTGAAACCACCAACAGGACTTTCCAATTCTCACCAGCATTAAGGGATATTTCTGGTTTTTCTGGTTTGCATTCTTCCTCTTTTCTTTTTTTTCCCTTTTTTCTTTCCTTCACCTTCTTTCTTCAGCATAACAAGATTGAAAATTAGTGCTGGCTTGAGGCCATGGCTGCATCTACAAGGCCATTTAAAGTTATTGCTCTGTACTCCCTCTGGGCCAGTAGGAAGTTCAGCTGTGATCACAGAGAAAGAAACCACCCCAAAATGCTAGAAATAATAATTCAAAAAGGAAAAAAAATAGCAGAAGAATATGGAGTGTATTTTATGCATTTCAAGTTTGGTGTGAAGAGAATTGTGAAAACAGGTAGAAATACTGAAAAGCAGCTTTTTGTGCTGAGGTGATGGGACTGCTCTGGTGAGATTTGTGGTCATGGCCAGGAGGGAAAGTCTGTTTTACTTTGTTCTGAGTTTGGGCTTCTGGCCTCGGGCTTTTTGATAGGTAAAATCAGGAATTGTCCCCTTGAAGCTGGTGGGGTTGGAATGATGATTGGAATAATGAAGCTGCTGTGCAGATGGAGTGAGGGAAAGCTCCGAGCATCCAAGTAGTTGGGGAAGGATTTGCAGCTTCGTTCCCATTCCAGTTCTGAATTTTGCAAATCATCTTAGGGATGAACCTGATCTGAAACAAACCTTTTAATGTGGCAGCATGGCTTGGACTGGGATTTGGGAAGGTGGACATAAGATAGGTTCACATGGGCTAGAATTTCAGTGAAAGCACCTGCCTTCTTAGGAAATATCCTCTCGTAAACAGAAGACTTTTTGGCTGCAAACAGGGAGCTGAAGGTGAAGAAATGGCCTGTTTGTGCTCACAGAGGTAACTTTGATTCATGTTACAAGCTGGTGGCTTGTTGCCTGAAGTTGAATGCCCTGGTCCTGTGAAATCTGTCCCCAGAATCTTTCTCCTCACTTTAGTACAGCAGAAGCTGCTGAGCCATATTTGGGCTGGTTCATCTTGGGAGACAAGGGGAGTTTTTGTCTTTGCAGCCAGAAGAAGTTCTCTAGGAAGGAATTAAGGGAAACCTGAAGCACATTTACTTTCAGTGGAAAGGTGAAGAAATGTTCAGATTCTCTGTATAAAGAGGGAGGGACGTTGTTTAATGGATTTAAATGCTCTCCAAACACCAAACTTACAAACTGTGGTCCAGATCCATGAAATCAGTTGTGGGAAATGAGGAAGGTTTTCAAGAAATGAGCCACCAGAATGCTTTGGGTCCTCCTGATGTTTTCTGACTTCTAGTAGCTCTGGGTTTTCATTCCTTTGAAAATGTCAACTTTCTGTTCAGTTCTAAAATGATTAAACCCAGTCCCTGATGGAGCTTTGATATTGCCTATCCAAAAGGCTCCACACTTGAAAAACAGATCAGGACAATAGTTATGAGTTGGAACAATTTTGGTGTTACTTACATAACAGAACCCCCACAGACTCTGACCTTGGTGACAATCTCATTCTCAGTGCTGTGCACATAAAATCAATGTTCCTCCTTGCCCCCTCAAATTTAGAGTCAATACAGATGAGACAAATTTATTACACATCCTTGGTTAATGGCAAATTCAAGCTGTTCTACACTAAGACCACTTATCCTACAGCTCAATTCAGTGCCATACCCATTCCTCAGACTGTTTTAAATCAATGCAGGCCTTCTCTTCACTCAGATATTAACATAAATACTAAAATTTAGGACAATTCTCTAAATTTCCACCCTTGGGTTTCTCTTTTTTTCCTGTGGTCATCCATTGGCAGATGCTGCATAAGAAACCCCTCATTTTCCTGGCTTTCATGAAGGGTTAAGGCACAAACAGCGGGGCATGTTCTGGGGTGCCAAACTTTTTCTTGTGCTCCGTCTCCTTTTGATTTAAAAGCTTTGTTTATCTCTCTGTAAAGTCACTGGCAGGCCATAAAGAGATATATTGCCTTGGTGCAGACAGCACAGACTCCGCTCCTGGGAAAGCAATGGACTGTGAAGTTGAGTGTGAGCGTGTGTGGGCCCGCTCATAATTCAGGAAGGGTTCTCTTTTGGGAAGCTCCCAATGGATTCTGCCTGCAGCCGCCTGTGGCTCCTTGTAGGAGCAGCGTGCCTGTACCCTTGAGGGCTGGTCAGGCTCAGTGCTTTTGATGTTCTCATAAAGCCATCACTCCAAAGCTTGGAATCACAAGGCTATTGAGCTCAGTCATAATAGAGTGGATAAAGTGCTCCCAGTGGTTCTGACTTTATTATATTTTTATTTTTTGATAGACAAATAGTGTCATGTCAGAGCCCGGCTTGCTGGGGCACTCCCTGCTTAGCCAGCGTTGAGCAGTGAGATACATCAGAGTTATTGCCTGGTTTTGCTGCCAAGGGTTGAACCTCTGAGTGAACATTCCTTGACAGAAGCTGTGCTCTGATGTGTGTTTGCAAACAGTGTGTTCCCCCTGCACGTCCCGTGGGTGCTCCCAGAAGTGCGGGGGAGCGGCGCTCCCGGCTGGGATGAAAGGTGGAAGAGAGGGAATAGGTGAATTGTTTCTGGCTGGCATTCAGACTGCAGAAAGTGCTGATTTAGCCGAGCAGAGGGTGCTCAGGTTTAATCTTCGATGGAATTGACTTGTAATGTCCTTTTTGTTTATCATAAGAGGAGGAATCTACTGAAAAAGAGGGCAGAGCACCAAGTGCAGCTGAACCACTGCCAGCAGAAAGGTTATTGATTCCCTGCAAGGGGAGATAGGAAGCTGCTTCTTTCATAGAATGGTTTGGGTTGGAAGGGACCTGAATGATGATCTCATTCCACCCCCTGCCACAGGCAGGGACACTTCCACTAGACCTGGTTACTCCAAGCCATGTCCAGCCTGCCTTTGAACACTTCCAGGGATGGAGCATCCTCATCTTCTCTGGGCAATTTCTTTTAACAGCAAGTCATGGTTTGTGGGAATCTCCTACCTGGAACTGGGCATTTCCAGACATCTGACTCTAAACCTTGAGGAATGGAGCTGGGGAGAAGCAGACCCCTCTCTTGGAGAATTTCCTTGCCTGGAGGATTAGCATGAGAATGAGAGATCATTGCAATCCCACTGCTTCTCTCAATACATTAAGTGATACACAGCCTAGAGGAGGCCCCAGAGATTAATGTTTTCCATAGATTGAGTTTATCTTTGGAAACTCTACCAAAATATGTAGAACATGGGCCCTCATCCTGCCACCTCCTCGTCCCTGGCAGGCCATACCCACCCTGGTTTTCCTTGTGGATGGCACAAAGAGGTTCCAGACTCCCTGTGTCCTCTGCAGCCCTGGGTGGCTGCACTGAAAAGGCCAGGAAGGACAGACCCTGTGGAAGCTTGTTTGCCTGGGGAGAAATCATTAGTACCTTTTTACAGCGAGGATAAATCTCTGAATGGCCTGAAAATCTGCAGGAAATTACTTTTCAAGTGACCGATGATCTGACCTCTGATTTCCTAATGATCGAGGAAGAGTTCAAGCCCAAGTGCTTGTATACTCAGAATGCCAAATTTATATATACAAAGCATCATAATTACTGCCATGGAGATTTACAGCGCTCTACAAATCATTAATAATCATAATAATAATATTTACCATAACTCTTTCTGGCAGATTAATTGCAATTCTCTTTGACCATCCTCAGACTACTTCTCTTACAAC
This sequence comes from Lepidothrix coronata, assembly GCF_001604755.1. Lineage (NCBI taxonomy): Eukaryota > Metazoa > Chordata > Aves > Passeriformes > Pipridae > Lepidothrix > Lepidothrix coronata. The sequence goes on along the minus strand of NW_016690340.1, from coordinate 922,826 downwards.
ATCTTTCCCATTGGCATGAGAATGAAGTACACAAAACCTAATTTATTGACATTAAGGGTGGCTTTATTTCCATGTGTTTATTTGAGACAAAACCAGATATTTTGTACTGAAGGGAAAGCAGAAGCATTAATGAATCAGCAGATCTTTTAAGACAGTGCTGTGTATTATTTCACTTTAATTTGGCATTGGCAGGTGATGTGCTCTTATGTGTTTGAGACAGGCAGGTGTGATTCTGGCTGCTCAGTCAAGGTCCTATTTGCTTTATTAAGTCTATAAAATACATATGTAGCCCTTTGCATGAGAATATTTTAGGGCTTTCACATCTGTTTCAGGGTGGAATATCCACAGATGAAAAATGTCAAGTTTAGGCCACACTGACTCTTTTTAATTGATGAACTGAGGTGATAGAAATTCCTCATTCTTCTAAATACCATCAAAATGATGAGATTTGGAGAAAAGAAAAAAGTAAGAAAGTGTTCTTCCATTTTCTCTCTTCCCTACTCCTCAATATACAAAGTTTGTGAGCAGCATCAGATGGGATGGAAAATGTTGGCGTGCAATGGCATTTTTTAGTTTGAAATGTTGTATGTTAGTGTACTTTACTATCTTTCCTTATATTTTTATAAGATAAGTCTATATAAGCTATGTTATTGTAGCAGTTTTATGCATTTTCCTGCCATTTCGTCCTATTCCTGCCAATGTCATGGGTTCCTCTTACATGAATTTTTCTATCTAGGTCTGATATGATCCAGTACTAGAAATCTGATTTTAATAGACCTTTATCCCATGGCAGATTCAGAGAATCCTAGAAGGTTGGAAGGGACCTTAAAGATCATCCAGTTCCACCCCCTGCCATGGGCAGGGACACCTTCCACCAGCCCAGGTTGCTCCAAGCCCCGTCCAACCTGGCCTTGGACACTCCCAGGGATCCAGGGGCAGCCACAGCTTCTCTGGGCAGCCTAACCTCCCTCACAGGGAAAGATTTTCTTTCTAATATCCCATCTAAATCCACTCACTTTGATTAATTCATTACTTTGAAAGGGCAGTTAAATTAGTGATTATGCTTTTTGACTTTGTTCTGTTGTCTATTAAAAAAAAAAAAGTCAGGCAATAGTAACACTTTGTGTCTTAGTTTCACTCTTCTCTTCGTTTATTCCTCCAAAGCACATTTTGGGTATAAAGTGTCTGTTCCACTTGCAGGGTTGGCACAGCTGTGGGGTAGAAGAAATCATCTGCTTAGCTGTTCAAAGGAATCCTTCCCACTGCTTGATGGTTAAAAGAAGTCTGGCTCTGAGACACACCAACCACTCACATGTCTGGTTGAACTCACCGGGACCTGTGAGTAGCACATGTGAGTCAAAGTTGCAAAATAATGTAACCTCATATTGAAATACTGCTTGTAATATATTATACAGTAATTGAATCATTTGTCAGGCCAACACAGCCTTTAACTGCATTCAGTTTTGCAGCATCAGACTCCCTGCTGAGATACAACAACCTGGATATTAAGAAAACTTTCACAGGATGACAGGCAGAAACCTCAGACAGCCCCAGCCTCAGCTCTGCCTCATCAGACTTTCATCTCTGTGAGACAATTACGAAAGCTCATGTGTTATAATATAAAACACAGAACTATTAGTGCCTGCTGACATGGAGAAAAATGGTAATAGTATTTCTCTCCCACCTGCCTGTCCTTCAATTGAATTTTATAGCGGGTGTCTCATAATTTTTGTAGCTTTCCAGAAAAAGACTTAAAGAACCTTTTGTAAAAGAAAGTGCCAAGCAAGCTAAATGTAGAAGTTGCTGCCAATTCTGCCTTTAATACTTTTAAAACAAATACAGATTTAGAGGCACACTCATAGCAGAGCTGTGTGCCAAAGGCCATCGGGACGGAAGACATGTTTTAGAATATATACGTATAAAGTGGGTCTGATGAGTCACTTAATTTGTTGCCTGGAGACAGAATACATTTACATGATGTTCTTTAATCTATTTCTAATTTATATGATGTTCCTTGGTCTAATGGGTTGGTTCCCTGCTCTGGGTGTCCAGCAACAGACGTGTTTGTGCGAGACGCGGCGACTCCCCCAGCGAGGACCATTCCGTGTTTATTCATCCATTCTCCGTTACGTTCTCCGTAATTCCAGGGAGATAATTACCCCATGAATGCCTTGCTCAAGTAAATTAAAGGGTTTCCCATACAGTAAATCCTCCTGAGACCACAAGGAGTTTTCTGAGAACCCGCAGTGGCTCAGGTACAAGGAGACTCCCAGCTTAGCCGTAACCTTTGAGGTCCTCCCTATTTTCATACCGACACCTACGTCATCACTCCCATTACAGAAAAATTCCTCTCCTCCGAAAAACCCTGCTGCTGGTGGAAAACCTGTCCTCACCCGATGAAAAAGTAAGAGGTACCATGGGGATGTTTTTGTTGTTAGTGAATCATATCTGGTAGGAGTTGTTTCTTTTCCTTGTGCCACGGCTCCAGCCCCCTCCGAGCCGCCCAGCCAATTGCTTTGGCTGCAGCAGCCCCTGGAAGCCCAGAGTACAGTAATTGCTTCATTGTGTTGCTTTAAGAGGAAAGGAAAATAGTTATTACTGTGAGCAAGTGCTTCTGTGTTTTTTTCCCCTGTTGCTGTCGTGTGTTTTTCTTACGAAACGTATCCTATTCTGAAACTGGTGTTTTGAGACTTTCTGTTGTTGAGGTGGAAGGGTGAGAATGGGCACCTGAAGGGAATGCAGCTGCTGGTAATGAGAGAAGACACTGGCTTGGAGAAATACTCTTCCTTTCTAAAATGGGACTGAAACTGTTATTTGTTAATTTTTGTCCTGATCTCTTGATGGAAGGTACCAGGGCAGCACAGTTGTGTTCCTGGAAAGCAAGCCCAGCACAGGCTGGATGCTGAGGTACTTTATTTCATCTGCAGTTATATAAAACTTAATGGAGATTTGACTTTTAAACTGTACTGTACTGTACTTACTTTTTTACCGTCTGGCTATAGGTCTAAACATGGAATTTATGGTCAGTCTGAGGTAAAGCTCCCAAAATTCATGGTGCTGCCTGTGAAGGAGCTGTTTTTCCATAGGATTATTCTGAGAAAAAAAACTAACAGAAAACAAGCCCAGCTCCAATAAACTGAGATATCCCATTACTAGAGATATCTAGAAATTTATGAGTGGAAAAGGTATTAGGTTGTGACCTGATGGTCTCCTGCTGCGGAGGCTCCAGTGGTGATTAGGAAGGAGTGATTTCATCACCATGGGAAGGCTGCTGCCCTCATCCCTGTTTAATTTCTCATTGAGAAGCTGAACGTGGTATTCGGGACTAAGAGGAAAAAATGCCTCCCCACACATACACACAGAGTGTTATCACTGCCAGCTCCTCATCTTCAAAGACCCCCGAGTGAAGGTCTGCGTGACTAAGTCCACTTAATTCCCTTCCCAAGAGAAAAAAGCGGAGTTCAGAAGTTCAAGGAGCTCCCTTGCAAACCACACGCCTGTGGTTGTCTGGGCTGCAGGGGGAAGAGTTGGGCTGAATCGCTCAGTGTTTCAGACCTGGTCACACTCATGGAATGTCTTCTTCTGAGGCAAGGAGTGGCCAAAACGGTGGAAGGCTGGTGGGACCCGAGCACTCTTGGAAATGCTGCCTTGGATGTCACCTTGGGAGCCGTTTGAGACGAAGTATCTGGAAGTCTCATCCCGAGTTCTGGGAATGTTTAGCATAAGATTGTACATTCATGGCCTTGACAGGCTCGTATATAACCCTGGATAGCGTCTCCCTTTCCTCCCAACTTGTGTAACTGTTAATAGTAGTAGGCTCACATAAAGCTTAAAGTACATAGAGCATTTAAAGCTTGTAACATTTATAGATTGCTACAGCAGCAGGAGAATCAAGCTAATGAAAGGATTGGGTGGGTGCCCTGAATTAATATGCCCATAATCTAATTCATTTTAACTTCTCTTTGCTGCATATAAAACCTCCCTCTCTCCTCCAGCAGCACAATTAGGACCCAATTCATGGACTTGGGGCAGATGATGGGAAGGTTCCTGCACTGTGGGGCTGAGAGGTTTTGAACAGCAGGCCCTTGGCAAGGGCACAGTAGAGATGGTAGAGGTGGCAAAGGTCTTCTGTGGAGGATAGCAGGATGACTAGGGGAGGGGGACTCAGGGTTTGAAAAGTGAACAGGAGAATTAGAGCCAGGAGGTGCAGATAAAGTGCTGAGTTTTGAAAGGACTGCACTGCTCTAGTTTGAAATAGAGAGATATTATTTTTCCTACCTTCTCCTCAAGATTGTCTGATAAGCTGCTGGTTTCCATGTGTAACCATAGAGCATTTTACCCTCCCTTCTCTGTCCTTGCCATTCCCTGGAGAAACTGTGTTTGGAGAACACTTCTTGTAGTTACAACGCTAAGTGCAGTGAAAAGTATTTGACTGCACTGCCTCTTTGTTTCATCTCCATCTCCCAGCTGTTTTGTTGGTTTCATCCAAAAAGGAAGGATTGTTGTGTGCTCTGTAGATCATGCCTTGGAAGCTCAGAGGGAGCTGAGGACCTGCAAGGAGTCAGGTTGAGGAGCTGGAGGGGAAAGCAGGATTTGGAGAGTGAGCAAGGCATTGTGGATTGTTCTGACAGATTTTGTTGAACTGTGTTACTGGATCACTGAGTCCAAGAAAATATTACAACACATGTCCATGTAACAGCCAGTTCATACTTCTGACCTTTAAAATTCCTTTTCAGAAGCAATGTGTGACACTGGTTTCTGTGTATGTACTCTGACAGCCCTCCCTATCTACTGGAGAGTTATGGAAAATAACAACATAATAAAAGACTATCAAATTCTTTTTCTTAAACCTGAATCCATGCATTCCACACTAGGGTTTCAGCAGCTTCTGAGTGCTCATAAGGTAAGGGATGTGCCTATTCTAGGATGTGGAAAATTCAGTGAAAAACAAGGCATTAAAGAAAGCAATAGCTGGACATGATTGAATGGGGAGCACTGTTCTTCATGGACCTGTCCTGAACTCGTGCCCCAGCACAGTTTGAGGACTGGTGTTGTGCTTGGAGTAAACCTAAAACCAAAGCTGAAGCCACTTGTGGTCATTAAAGAACTTGTGGCAGCTTTCACTGTGCTGGATGAGCCACACTTTGCCCTGGTCAGACACATATTGGAGCGAGTGTCTTCCATGTGTTGATTGCAGCTATTTATAACACCTTATTTAGGAGAATCTCTCCATCACTTTCTTTCTCCATTGAGTCAATGAGAGCAGAGTGCATCTAAATTAAGCTTCTTTTCTTACTTCCCTTTTGGAAGTATGTTTTTTTTCTGTTCACTAAGTATGTAAGAAGTCTAAAGAGATTAGTCTCACAATGAAAGCTAAGATAGGTATCTAAAAGTAAGTGGTGTTTACACCCCCATTCTCTAGGTGTGTCCTACATCCTCATTCAGATAAGATTTGCCTTGTCCCTTCCTCCTAAATTGCTATGTCATGTTAAAGTGTTTCCAAGACAGCTGCACATCCATCCTGATTCCATGTGCTTCTGTGAATACCTAGATGTGTATGGGGGCGATAAAATCTATTTTATCTGAAGGGACTTGCAAAATGCTGCCTTAAACAGAGAAGTGCTTGCAAGGATTTGCCTGTGTAAGGGGTGAAGAAATACCTGCAGCTGAGGAAAAATGTGGTTCCTCCAAGATAATACAATGAGAAACCAGTACCTGCAGACTTAGGGTAGGATTAAACTTTAGGTGGATGGATGAAGTTGTGCTCCCCAGGGCTCCTGCTCCTGCCAAGGTGAGGTCTGGACGATGGGTTCTGCAGGGACAGAGGTGTTTCCCTGCCAACAAGGACACTACAGTTCACAGAATCACAGGATCATTTAGGTTGGACAAGACCTTCAAGATCAAGTCCAGCTTCTCTCTGCAGCTTCTCCATTGCCAGGCTCCTTTTGCTCTGTCCTGGGTCCTGCTATGAGGTGTCTGTGACTGATAGAATTTCTCTTGGAGGGTTCTGGGTGCTGCCTCAAGGGTTGGCTCTGCTCTCAGCCAACCTGCAGACCTGGGGTGCTCACACACATAATGAAAGGGGTGAGGTGTAGGAGGCAAGCAGTGCATCCCACAATCAGCCTTTGCTTTGTCAATCCCTTGTGTCATCCTCCAGCTAATGCACAGCCCTGACCTGGTGTCTGCAGGGGAGAGGAAACCACAGCACTGAAAAGAGCAGTGCCAGCATTCATGGGACAGTCCCCTGAAAAACTCAAGCCCTTACTGGGCTGAACCTGTTCACATTCCTTGTGGAAGAACCATATTACAGAGTCTTCCCTTAAACAAAATACCTGCAGGCAAAGCTGATGAGATCCCACCCCTGAGGAGCACCTGCAGGGCCAGGCCTGTGTTCTCCAAGCCATTTCAGGATGCACAGCAGAGCAAAGCTGAGCAGCCTGTAAATACAATTATTTGTTTATTTACACTAGCAGAGCAAAGCTGGGCAGCCTGTAAATACAATTATTTGTTTATTTACACTGAAATTCCCTCCTGTTCCCTGCAGAGCCCTGGAGCCAGAGCTCCATCAGGGGCTGTGCGTGCTGGTTTGGGCAGGAAACATGGCACAGGGGGCACCTGACCTGGTTGAAAGACAGCTCCTCTGACTCATCAGCTGAAAGCAAAATGAGCTGAATATATTTAAAGCAAAGCTCTGTTTTAAAAATTAATGATCTGCAAGGGAGAGAGGAGAAACTACTTCTCTGTAATGCAGAAAAAGGCCCTGATGACCACAGCCTGGGTCCCTTTCCAGATGATGTCATCATCAGTCTAAATAATAAATTTTTAACGATGTGGAAAAAAAAAAAGAAAAAGGAGGAAATAAAAAGAAAAAAAAAAAGAGGGGGACTCTGTTTCAATGAGGAGTAAAAGTAGCTGGTGGCAGCAGGGTCTAAGGAAAATATATGGTTGTGTGAGGTTTCTGCCCTGTGTAATTAGATTATCCCAGGTGTAGGAGTTTGCTGCAAAAGGCACATTGAAATGCCACTAATTGAGTGCTCTGTGTCTTCCCCTGCTCATACCCATGCAGAGTGGAAAACTGGGGTACTTGGGATATATAAGGCAGAGGGGCATCCTATAAATGGGGCTGCTAATAATAGGCAGGTAAGATTAGAAGGGAAAGTGAGGGCTCTCATCAGCCCAGAGACTGGGGGATATTTTCCCCTCATAAATAAAAGGCCACAAGAAATCTATTCAAATGGATTTGTGTTGGGTTGACAAATGTGTGCAGTGTGTGTTACCAGTGGAGTGCTCACATGGGCCCTTTAATGCAGTTTACATTATTAGCAACACATTCATTTTAAATGTGCTTTTTTTTTCTTCCCCAGGACCCCCCTGTGAAGGTGTTGCTCGTTGCTGTGGGTGAATTGTTCAGGTGAGAGGGTTTGGGGAGAGCTGGGCAGGCACCAACAAGGTGGCTTGAGGGGGAGGCCGTGGCACCAGTGTGGACTGAATGATGGTGTTTTTTCAGTTTGTGCAGATTCCCCATCGTGGGGAGCCCTCAGGCATTTTCCATGAGATTCCAGCCAGAATTTTCACCCAAAAGAAAAAAAACCAAACCAAACCTTAGCTAACACTGCAATTCTGCAGGAAATCAGAATGTATCTGATGGCATTTTAAGCTGTATTTTAAATGAACTGATTTCCAGATCCTCCCGTTCAGGGCTAGAGCTCCAGTGTCTGTGTATTCCTGTCGAGATGACCCTCTCCATGAAGAGCTTAGGAGCTAAGGAGACAAGACAGCAGCAATTCCAACCTGGCAGACACAGGGGCTCACTTGGCCAAAAGCAACATAAGATTCATGTCAAAGCTGTGGACCAAAACTGCTTTTCTTGAATCTCAGTCCTGTATATTCCAAATGCGTTAACCCAAATCAAGCTTTTCGTGGACCTCAGCGATCGGAAAGTCGGGCCCTGAAAGGAGCAGATGTGTTTCACGAGATTTGGGAGTTTGTAATGGGAGATTTCAGTGGTTTTAATACCCAAATCCACACCTTCTCCTCAGACTGTAAGGGACAGATTTATGTCATGTTTTGTAGTGGGCTGATCCTACTACCCTTGGCGTGAGACAGATTTACTGGAGTTGTCAGGACTGATTTGCTGTACGAGTCAATACCTCAGCCGGCCAGTGCCTGAAGGAAAAAAAGGCCTGGGCGTTTAACACCATAAATATTTTATTCTTGCTCTGCCATACAAACCTTGCATGGCCTTTCAAAAAACAACTTACTTCTATTATGCCCCAGTTTCTCATGAGTTAAGTGGGGATAACAACATTTATGAGAGTGGAGTGAGTAAGGCCAATGAAATAAGGTGACTCCTGCCCAGGAAGACGGAAAAAAATTGTATTTTCTCTCCCAGGCCCTGTTATTTTGTTTAAATGAATTTGTTCCTTTTTGCTGTTTTCATTGCTCCTTAAATAGTGACTTGAATTTCCTTTCAGTTGTGCTCTGGTACACAAGGGCACACACCTATTAGACACCCTCCAGCTTTCTGGGTCCTTTAGTGTCTCTGTGTTGCTGCTACTGTTCCCTTAGCAAGGAAAAGAGGCACTTGGACAGTATTTGTTGGGGTTGAGTGTGACATTCACAGGACCCAGAAGAGATGCTGAACTTTACAATGTGACACTGGTCTTTCTGCAGTTACCTGGGGGTAATGCAGAGGAAGACAATAAATATTCAGTCTCATCTATCCAGGGTTTTTTACTTTAGGTCCTTGGTGAGAAGAGCAGACACTGCTGCACTCACAGCTGGGTTTTTTCTTTTCTACTGGCCAGACAGGAGGAGACCAAGCGGGACTTAAATCCTCAGGTCACTGATATGTGCTTTGTATTCCCATATTCCCTGTGAAGGATACTTTGAGCATTGGGTTTTGTCTGGGCTAAAGACAGTCTTGCCCATCTGAG